>NC_056726.1:989647914-989737914 GCF_019279795.1 Protopterus annectens | reverse complement strand
TTTTTAACTTAATATCAACTTCTGAAAAATAGTGTGTGTGATTTATTGCATAAAAAGGATTATTTATTTATTTATTTTATTTAACATTTGTTGAATGGGAAAGTCCTACTAGGACAGAGCTTATTTTCAGCAGAGGCCCAAGGAGAAATGCTCCAGATGCATGTCTTTGGAATGTGGGAGGAAACTGGTGGATCTGGAGGAAACCCACACAAACTCAGGGAGGACATGCAGATTCCACACAGAAGGCACCCCAGCCGAGAATTGAACTGGAAAACATCCTGCTGTGAGGTGACAATGTTAACCACTGCACCACCCATCTGCCACCCAGTTAAGGGGATATGCAGAAAATGACATAGATTACAGGATCTCCTGGTATATTTTGATGTTTATTATGGGCAATCAATATATAGATGGTTACTAATTTAATGCAAGGCATTTTTTAATGTGGAAGAATAAACTCTCAGCACATGAGCAAAGTGTGATATTTAAGCTGGACAAGGGCTTCCTATACCATTCTGGGAGGCGATAGTTCCCCATTCTTATTTGTCCTTTTACACATTTTCCTAAGACCAGCATTAGAGGTACTCAGTTGTTCAGCTACACCTCCGCACATGCAGTACACGGGTTCAACCCAATTTACCAATATCCTGTACAGGATCCATACTGGCTGGTGAAGCAGCAGGCATTGTCTTCAATAAGGAAAGCGGCATCTTCATTTGTGGTGCATTGGTTAACACTGTTTCCTCTCATTTACTTTCTCTGGAGTTTTAGTTTTAACCTCTGAATGTTTCTCTGTAGTGCATGGATACTTTTCCTATGTCTCTTTATTTTTCTTCTCCCAGTCCCACATGTCAAAGACATGATGCTGCTTATTTATTTTCAAACAATATTATTGATTATAAAATATAAGAAAATGACATGCTACTGATCATTGAGATTTGTAATTAATGTAGTCTGTAATCAGTCTTAAAGTACCTTGGTCCTGGGTCTGATGTGACAATTTCCCTTACCACTATGTCAAGGCCAAGATGTTACACTATTAATACCACCGTTTCCGTAATCCATGTTCTGTATCTTACTCATAACAACCTTTTTATGCCCATTCTGTTATCCATTTCATTCTAACTTCCCACCTGTTACTTTAGCAACAACCTCCAACTGGGTGTGCATATCACAGGATTTACACATGGTTGGTGTGATTCGATCATGAGGTCGAAGCCTGAGTGATGAAATGAAGCCGATGGTGGATAAATCCTGTGAGATCCTACATCCAGGAGTGGACTATTGCTATTACACAATGACATTATTTAAGAAAGAGATTGCTTATCTTTCTTTAAATTATGTCTTTGTATACTGGTGCTGTAGTGTTCTGCCTCATTCTTCCTTGTTTACTAGAGTACTGCTCATGCTTATGGGACTTACGCTCCCACGCTTGCACAATACATCATCCGCTGCTGTTTTTACTATTTTTTTTTATTTAAATGTCAAGATTTTCCAAGGGACAGTACAGAAATACAAAGGAAATCAGGTACATTTCTGATTCCTTACTTTTCCAGAACGTACCTGATTTTTCTCATATTTTGCTCTGTCCCTCAGCATATACCAATAGAAGGTCTGGCCACTTAATGGTACTTTAGAGGTTGGTCTTTTTTTCTATCGGTATGTGCTCGATTTACAATGGCTCCGCAGGTTGGGTTGGCCAATCAGTGTGCTCATTTTTGAACAGTAATTTGCTGCAAACCTCTCAACCTGTCAGTGGAAGAAATCTGGATAAAACCAGAAGGAATGGGGTGACAAAGGCCCAAAAACAGGGACTCCTATAAATTTGAAAGTTGCTATAATAGGTTTTGCATCATTATGTATTTTATGAAGGATATAAAGCCTGAAACACAAACGTCTGTCATTATTTAGTATTATTTAATTACTTCAATCTTCAATGATTTGCCAGAAAACCATACATTATATAAGGAATAGACCAAAAATATGAGGCAAAAATCTGCACATTCTGCAAAAATCCGTACAGTTGAGAGGTATAATTTACCATTATTGTATAATTCCTCTTTGTTAATAGATAATCTCTTCTTGCATTCTTTCATACTTGCAACCTTTAAACTGCAGTTATTCATTCCCCCTGAGAACTGTTGTTCACTTTTCTAGTATGCTATGTATCTCCCTAGCCTGTTGCTCCCACAACTCAGTGTTGAATATTAAAAATAACATAAAACAAAACGTGTTCAGGTCCTTCAGCTCTGAGTTATGGAACAAAAACAAAAGAGAAAAAAAGAGAACAAAAATGATTTTCTTTTCTTTAAGCATTCACAAATCACTTGCTAGAAATGTAGCACGTGTCTTACTCCAGTCTAAATACCTGGATTACTAATGCATTGTTGTCATTCATTTCAAATATTGGTAGTGAATTACCTCCTTCTTTGCATAACCCGTTGCACAACCCTGACAACGTGTGCATAGTGCATCTCTCCCTTTGCCCTGCCCTAGTTATCTGATGTCCTTTAACCAGTTCCCACTTATCGTGCAGACACCTTGACTTCATCACCCCCATTTTCTTTCTTGTACCCCCTCTGTTGTTTTTCTCCTTACCGATTTCTTCATACATAATTTTTTCCTTAATTCCAAACCAGTGTGTTTGTCTCTAATCCCCAATACCTCACCTATCAGCCTTTATTATTGGCTGTTTTTGGTCCCTTGCCCTGTTTACTAATTTCTGCACCTGATTGTCACAGTTTCTGTTATTTTTTTTTGGTCTTCTATCTACCATTCCTAGATATTTCCAGCTTTGGTTATCCTAGTACTTTTATTAATTCTATTGTTTCCTCTCTTGTTCAGTTTCTGTCTTTTATGGTTAGTCGAAACACCAAATTGTCATTTTTCTCTTTCTATTGCGTATGCCTTTCACTATCTTTATGTACACTTCCCATATCTGCTTTACCCCTAAACATACCTTCCACATATAAATTGTGGGCTTTTTCCACACCATGTCTGTACTTGATGTCTGTGTTATTCCAACCTTCTATTCTTTATCCTGACAGGACAACCCTACAGACACAGCACATACTTACACGTGAGAAGGTGAATGACCTGTTTGTTTAATTTTGATGTTGGAGATTTTTTAGGTTTCCTGTCATTCTATTCACAATTTTTATATGATTTTTGAAGTGATCATGTGAGTATTTTTATATTGTGTTTTAACACTGAAATGCTATATTTCTTTTGTAATGTAACATACCTTTGTTTGCACCATGTAATGTGTTGGTAGGTAGTTTTTTTTTGTTTCTTTCCTGGGGATTTAACCACTTCTTTCATTTATATTTTAGTTTTCTTTGTAGTAGTTGAATTTTTTCTTACCTTAGTGTATATGTTTATTTCTAGTTTGTTGCATATTTGCTTTGTTTATATTTTCAGTGTTTTGGGTGCATTATGGGAATTGTAGTTTGTTCCAGCTCCTGATAAGATGGACAGAGTAGTGATAAATACTTGTTGAGGTATACAGGCTGTCAGACACACACATACACAAAGATAGATATGCTTGCATAATCAAGCAAGCACACCGAGTAAGCAAAGCACACGATTCAGATATTAGTGTTAATTCTTTTTTTGCACTATTCTTTAAAAAAAAAACACCAATGTAAGATGTAGTGAATTATCAAACATAGTGAATTAGCAAAACATTTATGCATAATTCAGTTATGTGATGACTCAGCTCAGTTATGTATTTAACTGTAAAGAATCTATAAATTAGAAGACCTGGCATGGCTGATCCTGTCTATATATATTGTGTCATAAATGTATTTAAATCTTTTAGCAGTAATCCAACTTTGCAAAGTATAGTCCTTTACAATATCAGTGTGGTGCACAATAAACTAAATAAAATGCTCCCTTCCCCTTAAAAATGATATGTTGAAGTATGGAATTAAAAAAAAAACTTTCTAAAACTTTAGTGTTACATTCTGAATATGAAAATAAAGTTATTGCCAATAAACTTGTGAAGTACTAAAGACCAGGAATTCAGAGAATAGCTAGTTTTTTTAAAGTTGGTGAAAGGCTTGCATATTTCCTTTGAATCTGTGTATATTTTTCTTCATAACAATGTGTCAGACATAACGTTTAGGACTAGTGAGATCTGCCCAAGTCAAAAATTCCTGGGACCATGCCAGGAGGAGATGCTGTTTTAGCCCCAGACATGGATGATATGTTGTTTTAGCCTCAGACGTTTCCTAATGTATAGATGAAGGGGAAGCATGCCAGAATATCTGTGGTTTTCGTCAGTAATTGGTAGCAAAAGTGAAATGAAATAAATAATAGTAATCTACCCCATGGTGCATCAATCCTGTAAAACAGACCTGACATACATTTTAATTCTAGTGACATTGTCAGGGAGATTAATGTATAATCACTATAGTTAGTATTAAATCTATTTAATAGGATTGTCAATCTGTAAAGTACACTTTTCATGACAGGGTACATATACATCTGAAATGCCAAAGTGTAAACCTTTTTTTTCTTTTTGGGTAAGCACAATTGTGCAACACAGTCAAGCATGCAAATAGTAAAGGAAACGAGAACCGGGTGTCACATATGAAACAGAAAGTAAGTAAACAGGGCAAGCCTGCCAAACGGTGCATATCTTCACGGAGACAGAAAGCAAACTATTCTGTCATGGTTGGCAGAACACTATAGTCATGTCACAGTACTGTGGGTTATTAATGAAAATGATTATGAAAAACAGATAATAAAAAAATAAATAAAAAGGACAATATGTGGTGGATAGAGAAAATCTGAAATGTTGAGGAACCCTGTTAGGATGTGAAAGTAGAGCAAACAATAAAAGATCAGTGATGTGAAGATATAGCTATTCCAGGGAGTGAAACAGACTGGCGTCAGCTGAGGAAGCAGCCTGGCAACCCTACAGTGTAAACAGTGGCTACTGGTGATGCAAATAAATGATTATGTAAGTCTGTAAAATAACATGGTATAACAGCAAAGCCAATGAGAACACGACAGCATGCTCATAAGTGACATAAAATTCCGTACTGAACTAGAAGGTAATATGCTGCATGGCTCCCTGAAGTAAAAAAAATAAATATGTTTAGGCAGAAGAGATAGTATGTACTTATAAAAACAATGGAAAAGGCAAATCTCATGATTTTATGTAAGCAGAAAGACAGCCCAGAAGATTTAAAATAATACAGACCAGCATCATTATGTAATAGGGGTGCAAAACTCTTCACAAGAATGTTATCACAGAGATTTAAAAAAGTATTGCCAGGAACAATAGAAGAACTGATAGGCTTTGTAAAGGGGGCACCTATTAACTTTTTGGGCTGTGATAAAATGGATGGCAAATAGAAGGTAGGAATAGTTCTGATGGGTATACAAAAAGCTTTTGACGGTGTGTCCTGGAACATAAGTTAAAAGAGAAGGTAATAAGGAATGAGAGATTGGCTCAAGGAGTAGCTGACCTGTACAGGGTCTCCTAGATGAAGTTATTTATAAATGAGTGATTGTGAACAAAATAAAAATCAGGAGGGGTATCAAATAGGGATGCCTAATATAACCATGATTATTTCAAATGGTAACTGGAAACTTGGTGCAAGGAAATCTGGAGTGAAATATTTTAGAGGAAGATTCCATATTCATGGTAGTTATGTCTGTTTGGAGTTGAGACCACAAACAGAAAATGGCCTAAAGAAGAAATTAGGAAATACAGCTAGCAGTTGAGGAAGTTAAAATGAAAACAGAGAGTGTTAAAATATGAGACCACATTGGAATCCCTAATGTGGGGCATAAGCATGGATGAATAAGTTGGGGCTAGGAGATAGAGGCTGGAAGATAAATGTAAGAACGGGGGGGAGCACAGCAAAACGATGCACACAGGACGTGGAACATGGAGAAAGGAAAACGATAGTGATCATAAACTGAGAACAGTTAAGGGATAAGATGTAGTCAAGGGAATGAAAGGAAGATACAATCAGCAGATGGAAAGGTGAGAGGGAGTCGCCTACTGATGGATTTACTGCCCATCATCAAGTCAGATGGCATCAGAAATACTCAGGATAGGGATCTACACCTCTTCTGCAACATCAACAGAACTGTTTGGAAGAGCAGTATATTTTGCGAAGCAGACTGCTGCTCTAGAACAGACTCCCCAGCCACATAAAACCCGATCTATTTTCTGGTGCAACTTAGATCAATAGAAGGGAAACAGAAAATTTAGCCCAGGATTGCCTACTGTACTACTAATAGATAGATGCAGCTCCTAAATGCTTTATGCTATACATGGGTCCCCCCAAATGATCTATGGTATGATCCCAGTTATTCTCATTATGGATAATATTTAATTATCAACCATGGGATAGGTAAGGTCAATTTATAACCAAATGGGATAGGTTATTTTGAGCACAAAAATGGAAACTGGCTAGGTTTAAAATGGCCCACAAGGGCAGTTAGCCTGGTACTTGCCTATAAAAGGGTGGCCTAATGGTTAAGGTGTTGGCCTTACAAACACAAGGTGCAGGGTTTGAGTCTCACAAGGAATAATTGGCTAGGTTTACAATGGCTCGCAAGGGCAGTTAACCTAGTACTAACCTATAAAACTATGAACATAAAAAGTATGAAACACTAATGAATGTCAAGTATGAAGCTCTCTCTGTCATGATATAGTGATTGCAACAGTCCATGAGTTGTGAGAGAAAGGGAACCTGTAAGAGATAACAGCAGCAGCGTTCTGCAAAATCAGGGACAGAGAGTTGAGAGGGATGATGGTGTGTCCTAGTGGGGGCTAGTCTTCAGTACAAAGCCTGGAGGTACATTAGATGACATTAGGGACAATATTTAAAGTATCACTGGGATTCACTTAAAAAAACTTAATAGTGCAACAGGTCTAGCATCACAATGCACTTTATGAACACTAACGAATGGAACTGTAATGTCGGGCGTGATTGACGGACTCTAAGGATGCATGGTTTACAAGGACACTAAAACAATGAAAAGAGACATTGGGTATATTCTATCAGCTCTGTGAAAAGTAAGAGGTATGTAGTTTGTGTGTGGCCCAAATGGCTCAAAGAAGAAATGAGGAAATACAGGTAGCAGCAGGGGAAATATTACCTGGAACAATAGGAGAAGAACTTATAGGCTATACAGTTTTAAATCATTGACAAAGAGTTGTGTGTGTGTGCGTGTGTGTGTGTGTGTGTGTGCGCGTGTGTGTGTGTGTGTTTGTGTTTATCTTTAAATGTGTATGGGATAGTAAATGCAGGGATCTGGCTGTGTCAACGAGATGCATGGATCGGCACTGTTAACTATCAAAGTAAAGTGCTGATTTGTAATCATAATAGTTAAGGGTGATTCAGAGACATGCAAATTAATCAATAACAAGGTCTTTCTTTTTTAATTTCTCCATATCTTTTGGGTTTCTAATACTATGACAGGAATGAACCTCTTTCCCAAGTCAAAGTATGATAAAAGTTCATGAAATTAGTATTGTTTCAGTCTTTCATGTTAGCCAAAAGTGCTCTTTGCAGCACCCACAATGTGCCCAGTAATGCCTCCTGCAGTTTGTACAGAGTTACATGTATTGGTACATATCTAACTATGATTGTAGATTCTTTTTTATAAGACCTGTTGCTTCTACTACTATTGGAACTGTCTGGGTATCTTTCTTCCACATTGGTCTCATTTCTGCCTGCAAATCTTGATATTTTAAGACCTTGTGTTTCTCTGTATGCAAGACATTGTAGTCACTGGGTGTAGCAATTTTATTGATCAATGCTACTTTTGTCTTCTTTTCAAGGACCACTATATCTGGTTGTCTCACATCTACCTTTTGAACTGTTGGTAGTGGGTGATCCCATGTGATATAGACTTCATCATTTTCTATGATGCTTTGTGGTTCATGTTTCCAGTGTTTTTTCAGCCACTTCAGTAACATAATGCTTGCATAATTCCTAGTGCAGCAGTGTTGCCACATTATTGTGTCTTATAATCATTCTACCATTATATCACAACCAGCAACAAGGTGTGTGACTGTTTCCAATTCTGTTTTACAAAACCTACATTTGTCTAATTTCCCACATGTTCAATGGACTTTGTAAACCAACATGCATACAGCCCACTGTCTTGGGCCGCCAATATTAACCTTTCATCTTTTGGTTTGAATTCACCTCTCCTTAACCATTTCTGTGTTCGATCCTGACCAACATGAGGTTCTTCCACAAGTTTTCTATACTTACAACAATATTTATACATTTTCCAGATTTCTTGACTTTTCATCTGATCTTTCACTTTATATTCTTTCTTTTGTTTTTTGGCACATTCAATTGTTACCCAATTTTTATCTACTCCTGGTTTGATTTCTGTTCCTGCTTGACGCTGATATACTTCTGCTAGACTAAGTAGGGAAGTCATCTTAGAGTTATTTTCCTCATCATGCCTGCTCAACTTGGTCGACTTCTTTGAGTTTGTCACCAGAGCTGTGGATGAAGGTAAGGTGGTTCATACAGCCTACCTTGATCTGGCCAAGGCTTTTGATACCATTCCCCACTCAGGAATCATTAACTAAGATGGGCATCAACTGCTAGGTGGGTTGCAAACTGGCTCACAGATAGAACCCACAGTGTTAAAGTAGCTGACTCCAAGTCAGACTGACGACCAGTCACGAGTGGAGTCCCACAGGGTTCGGGCCTGGGTCCTCTCCTGTTTGGTATCTACTTCTCTGAAGTCCAGGCCAACACGAAGGGACTCTGGCTGACAAAGTTCACAGATGATTGCAAGTTGGGAGCTAATATTAACTCCCCAAGTGATGGTGACATACTATAGAAAGGCCTCAATGAGACAAACGACTGGTGTCAGAACTATGGCCTTAAGCTCAATGCCAAAAATGTGTCTTCTTCCCCTTTGGGAAAAACCCATTTCCCCTGAATTACCACACTGATGGTAGTCCACTGAACACAGTAGGTGCTATAAGAGATCTGGGAACACAGATTGACAGCAGCCTCTCTTTTGACTTCCACGTTACCACTGTGGTCAGAAAGTCCTTCTATGTGGCACATCTCATTACTAAGGGTTTTGCATCCAGGAAGAAAGAGGTCATTGTCTCCCTCTACTCTTCCCTCATTAGGCCAATCATCGAGAAAAATGCCCCATTTGGCATGTACCTCACTAGACACGTGCAACAACTGGAGAGGCCACAAAAGTAGCTCACAAAGAGGATCCTAGGCCTTAAACATTTGTCCTATATGGACAGACTCAAAAAACTCCAACTATTCTCTGTCTCATATCGCCGACTTAGAGGTAATCTCTGCTTGACTTACAAAGCCATGTCTGACCCAGCTCTGTTAGAAATGCTACATCTAAAGAAATCCCAATCCCTCCACACCACATGCTCCAGAGACCTCAATCTAATTACCACAATCAACAGAACATGCTGGTGGGACAGGTTCATAATCCAGAGGCTGCCCATGCTATGGAATAGACCTCCCATACATGTCAAGCAGAGCACCTCACTGGCCCTCTTCAAGAGAAATCTTGATGAGTGGATGGAAAATAGAAAATTCACCCCGGGATCACTCCAGTGGCTCTACTCAACAGAGGCACTAGGAACTAAGGTTGGGTGGCACGATGCCAGGGTAATCCTATGGGCTAGCCTTGTAAAGGCTCCAGGGCCATTAGCATAGTACACAACTATGAACCTATGAACCTATGTTTCAAAACTTACACTATGTTTGGGTCTTGTGAAGTCAGCAGATATATATGCAGTCCCATGCTTGGAGATCTATACATGTAATCAGCTTCAAGGAGGCCCATGCATTCTTCAACATATACTTCTCAGAGGTACAGGTAAGCACAGGACGACAATGGCTGACCAAGTTCGCAGATGACTGCAAACTAGAGGCTATAATTGACTCTCCAGCTGACACAGACATCCTCCAAAAGGGTCTCACTGAGACAGATACCTGGTGTCAAAACCATGGCCTCAAACTAAATGCCAAAAAGTGCATAGTCATCCCCTTTGGAAAAAACAAAGTACTCACAAACTACCACATAGGTGGTAGCCTCCTAAATACGGAAGACGTAATAAGGGATCTGGGGATCCAAGTAGATAATAACCTCTCCTTTGATAATCACATTGCCAAAGTGGTTAGAAAATCCTTCTATGTGGCCCACCTAATCACAAAAGGGTTTGCATCCAGATCCAAAGAGGTCATTGGGCCCCTCTATGCATCACTCATCAGACCCATCATAGAGTACAATGCGCCATTTGGGATGTACCTTACAAGACACCTGCAACAACTGGAAAGACCACAGAAGTACCTTACCAAGAGGATCACTGGCCTCAAGCAGATGCCCTATGCAGCTCGACTGAAGAAACTCCAGCTGTACTTGGTTGCATACCGCCTACTCAGAGGTGCTCTCTGCCTGACATACAAGGCCATGTCCAACCCAGACTTGATGGACATGCTCCACCTAAAGAAAACCATATCCCCTCGAGCCACACGCTCCAGGGATCTAAACCTCATCACAACAATAAATATGATGTGCTGGAGGGATAGATTCCTGTCCCAGAGACTTCCCATGCTTTGGAACAAGAATCCAATCTACATTAGGCAGAGCTCCTCAGTAGCCCTCTTCAAGAGGAACCTTGATGAGTGGATGGGAAACAGAAAGTTTACCCCAGGGATCACTTCAATGGCTCTGCTGGACAGAGGCACAGGGAAATAATCTAAGGGGGCGGCGAAAGCCAACACATTCCAGCTAGGCTTATAAATGCCTTCGGGCAGATAGCCTAGTACCTACCTATGAATATATAATCTTGGTATGCACTGATTTTTATAAATCATTTGGTGAGCATGAAGCATCCTTCTTGTTTTCCTGTCTAATCTATCCAATACATTTTGGGCCCAGTCAACCACTACAAAACTGTAAGTTAGGGCAGGAAGTGCAAATTGGTTTATTGCGTGAATTTTGTTCCTAGATGTCAACACTCTTTACAGGATTAATTTAAGTATTTTAAAATATTCCTTACTAAGTTTTATTCACATCTGTTTATGTTTTATTGTTAATTCTTCATCAATTCCCAAATAATTATACACACCCTCTTGCTCAAGTTCTTTTATATCACATTCTTGTCCCAAACTGATGTTTTCTTGGTGCTGCAGTTTTTGTGCTTTAAAGGTTGCTTTTGCACATTTATCAAGACTAAAAGACATTCTTATATCATCGGAAAAAGACTACTTGCAATTGTATTTTCAGTTCCTCATATGGTGAGCTATACAGTTTTAAATCATCGACAAAGAGAAGATTAGAGGCCTTTAACAACTGTGTTGTTTTCTAGGAACCAAATTATAGCAATGGCCTGATCTGTTAAGTAGACAGCTTAAGGGGTTAAACGCAAAACAGAATAGCAGCGGTGACAAGAGGTCACCCTGGAATATCCCCCTTTGAATTTTTATCCCTGGAGTAATAATTTGTCCTTTATCATGGCTTAATTGCAAAGTGATCTGTCACTGTTTCATGGTCACTGTAATGTAATTGATCAGTGTAGTGTGTATCTTATACATTTTTAAGCACTCTTATCCATGAATGTGGTATACTATCAAATAATTTTTTGTAGTCAATCCATGTCATACTTAGATTCTTTCCCTTTCTACAGTTCTCCATTATGACTTTATTTAGCAACAGATGATCCTTTGCTCCATATGACTTTCTTTTATTACCCTTTTGTTCTACTGTCATGACTGAATTTTCTTCTAAATGACCATAAACTCTGTTGGCATCAATTCCAGTGTATTGTTTATATGTCATCGGAAGGTAAGCTATTGTTCTTAGAATTTTTAGGATAACTTCCAGGTTCACTCTAAGTAGGAGCATTGTTTTTCCTGATGTTAACCAGGTTGGTGTCTGTTCAGGGTGTTCAGGGCAAACTTATTTTGCACAGAAGGCAGATTCTGCAGTAGATATGAATAGATCAAACAATGGGAAACTTAGATTCCCAGTTTCATTTGGCAGTGATATTAATGTATTTTGTGAGGTGTTCAGAAAGAACTGGAGCATCTTGAAAGCAGTGGATGAGCTTAAAGAAGTGTTGGAAGACACCCCACTGTTCTCCTTGAAAAATAAAAGATGTCTTAAACAACAGCTGTGTTACAAAACACAAATAGCTTGGTCGCCCATTACATCGTCAATTCAGAAATTGCACAACATGTAAATTCACACACTCTTGCACCACTTTTACACATACATACAGTCAGACAGTAATTCAAGTGAAATGCTATGCTGACTGTCGAACTAAGAATGTGGTGTATTTCAGTTTTTGTGTAAAATGTAGGGTTTTTTACATAGGGAAGACGAATAGAATAATGCTAAAGGAGCACATATTAG
The DNA here is from genome assembly GCF_019279795.1 of Protopterus annectens. Taxonomy (NCBI): domain Eukaryota; kingdom Metazoa; phylum Chordata; order Ceratodontiformes; family Protopteridae; genus Protopterus; species Protopterus annectens. The sequence goes on along the minus strand of NC_056726.1, from coordinate 989,725,518 downwards.
AACACAGCAGAGATATCATTAATGGAAAGGAGAACAGTGCATTGGCCAAGTATGTTGAGGCAGAAGGGAGACACCACACTTTCCAATTTTTTGTTTATTAGGTTATCAGAGAAGGGATAAGGGGGGGGGGGCAATGTGAAGAATAGGCCTGAAACAGCTGAGCAAAGGTGGATCACTAAACTCAATGCCGACACACTATCAGGCATAAATGAGGCAGTATCACTTAAACCATTTCTCAATGCCAGAGCGCTCAGACATTAATTCATACATATAGCATTTTAAAATGTGTGAAATAAGTGTGAATATATGTTCTTTTTAAAAGTTTTTTAAAATTGTTTAATGAGTCTTTGATAAATTAATTGTTGGATGTTTTATGGAATTTAATCAGTACAGTGAGAGGGACACTTTAAATGCCTTCATTGCCATTAGTGATTAATGGTGGATTGATTTTTAAGTGTATAAAAACATAGTTTAGTTGTTTAATGTTGTCAGAGGAAGCGGTCATAGAGACTGTGAAAGTGCTTATGTTTTGTTATTTTAATAAACTGTTTAAATTCAGCCGTGGTGGACAAAGCTTTATACATTTTTTGTATTGCTGACATGGTTTTTTGTTAGAGCCTGTCCTTTATCCAGAACTCTTGTTGGTTTGTGTTCTATTTTTATTTTTCTACGAAGACATGGCTGAAGGCTTTGATGTTGAGCTGGATTATGTACCTGTGGGAAGTCCTGGCGTACAGTTACATGACAGAAGGCTGAATTGGATCCTTTACCTGGAAAATAACCCGTTGTTCAATCAGGTGGTACTTCCAGATGACCAGAGTACAGCAGGCAACCAGGAAATGGAATTGCAGTTCTGTGAACAGTTTAGAAGCTATGAAAACAAAATGTACAGATTTAAACACCTCCAATAGTAGAGATTCCATATGGAGGCGTCGCTGCATTACAAAATAGTTCCAAGGGGACTAAGAGCGTTCACGATGCCAACCTATGGGGATAATTTCCCTATTCTGTTGAAGTGGCAACAGTTGAACATGCAGCTTAGCTATGACTACATGAAACTAGTTATTAAGATCTTTCAGCAGCAGGAAAAGGAATTACAGAAAGAACTCATGGATCTATATGAACAGATTACTGCCACTTTTCCGACGGATTTGGTTACTGGCAAGATGGACTCCTTGCATGAACAGATTTTAAATTATGTAAAACGGCTACAGAATATTAAAACTAAGAAGTTGCAGTGAGGCATGCGTGACTTTTGTAGTGGGAGGGTCTTTTTCTGGCTGAGACAACAGAGGGACCCGACTGTCCAATCAACGGTCATTCCTACACAACAATCGATCACTACCAATGAGCCTGAACATCTGAGGAACACAATGACAGTCTCTATGAGCATACCACCAACCAATGGCATCAATGAGTAACTACAGAATACACCTATCAGTAGCGAGACTTCTGATAAGAAAATACATCTGAAGACGCTGTGAATATTCAAGCTAACAGTACAGGAGTAAAAAGAATGGAACACGGAGCCTGGAAGTTGAAGATCTGAATAGTGGCAAGAGAATAAACAATGAAAGGCCTCTGAACACAGGATTACCCCATTTTTTAGAGGACACGAATGGCAGGAAAAAGACACTGATGCGTCTGTTTCAGCTAAGCAACCCATTACCGATAAAGGAGAGATCCAGGAGCCAAGGCAGGAAGGGGTATTCACTGCGCCAACAGAATATGGAAGGGAACAAGCAGACAATGGTCACCCGCAGCAAGAATTCCAAGGTTTGGCCTTCAATCTTTTGTCCATACCTTTGACTAGTATTCCGTTGCATGTACTTGGAGAGGGTTATCGTTTATATCTTTACAAAAGACTAATATGGTAGACATCCTACAAGAATTGAGAATGTATGGGAGAATATTAACACTAAAGACTATATTTAAAGGGAACATTGGTGAGATTAACAGATTCACCAAACCAAGTGCATTTACACCTAAAATGCATCCAATGGTTAATAATTTTATATCAGTTTGTGACAAACAGATTAGAGAATTGTGTGTTAATGATACAGGTTTTAACTATCACAATTTAAGTAGAGAAAAATGTGATGCCTTAGTCGAACTTAAGAGAATGCAGTCAATTGAAATCAGACCTGCTGACAAAGGTGGGGGGGGGAGGTGATTGTCATGGACAAAGAGTTTTATATAACACAAATGAATCAGTTACTCAGTGACTATTATACATATGTAAGAATTAATGGGGCAGAAGTGAAAGCCATTATTGATAGGGTGTCTTTTCTGATTTTTGACCTACTTATAACAGATATGATCTCAGATGACTTAATTAATTGTTTTATGACAGATACTCCACTTGTACCTATTATATATGGACTACCCAAAGTGCATAAAGATGCCATGAACCCACCCATGAGACCCATAGTCTCGAGTAATGTTTGGGTGACAGAGGCATTATCCATTTATGTTGAGAAATGTCTGCATCCGGTGCTAGATACTTATGAGCACATATTGAGATACCAAGAACTGTTATAGTAAGACCAAGGGACTAATGAGTGAATACTATTTTGTGACCCTTGACGTGACATCGTTATTTAGAGTTATCCCGAATAATTGGAGCATAGACAATATTAGACAACAACTAGGTGTGAGACGAGCTTATACTGATAGTAAGATCAACTTGATTTGTAATTTGTTGGACATTATTTTAGAGAACAATGTCTTTATCTTCAGAGATTGCTATTATGTACAAGAGATGGCATGGGCATGGCTTGGGCCGATATTTACACCAATCTTGCCTTGGTTCATTGTGAGCTGACATTGTTTTTACAAACCAGTCAATATAACCAACATTTGCTGTGGTACACCCACTTTGTGGATGACATTTTTCTTCTATGGGGGCTCTTAATAACAGCTACATGACTTTTTAGGATATTTACATACCACCACTACATTCTTAAGGTTTACATGTAACTTCTCCCATGAGAGTATAGAGTTCCTTGATGTAGCAGTTAGGAAGTTAGAGGCAGGAAAATTGGAGACTAGCCTGTATAGGAAACCCACTAGGAGGAATGCCATACTCCATAGAAGAAGCATGCACCCTAACCACGTTAATAGAAATGTCATGAAGGTTCAGATTTTGAGAATCATGCGACTGTATAAAAATGAAACACAGCAGCTCTGAATAATTTCAGGGAAGAATTTTTAGAAAGAGGTTATTCCAAATATGAACTACACAAATGCAACGAAGAATCACTGAAAGAAAGGGGGAACAGAGGGCAAGCTTATTTTGCACAGAAGGCAGATTCTACAGTAGATATGAATATATCAGACAATAGGAAACTTAGATTCCCAGTTTCATTTGGCAGTGATATTAATGTATTTTGTGAGGTGTTCAGAAGAACTGGAGCATCTTGAAAGCAGTGGATGAGCTTAAAGAAGTGTTGGAAGACACCCCACTGTTCTCCTTGAAAAATAAAAGATGTCTTAAACAACAGCTGTGTTACAAAACACAAATAGCTTGGTCGACCATTACATCTTCAATTCAGAAATTGCACATGTAAATTCACACACTCTTGCACCACTTTTACACATACATACAGTCAGACAGTAATTCAAGTGAAATGCTATGCTGACTGTCGAACTAAGAATGTTGTGTATTTCAGTTTTTGTGTAAAATGTAGGGTTTTTTACATAGGGAAGACAAATAGAATAATGCTCAAGGTGCGCATATTAGAACACAGCAGAGATATCATTAATGGAAAGGAGAACAGTGCATTGGCCAAGCATGTTGAGGCAGAAGGGAGACACCACACTTTCCAATTTTTTGTTTATTAGGTTATCAGAGAAGGGATAAGGGGGGGGGGGGGGGCGATGTGAAGTATAGGCCTGAAACAGCTGAGCAAAGGTGGATCACTAAACTCAATGCCGACAAACTATCAGGCATAATGAGGCACTATCACTTAAACCATTTCTCAATGCCAGAGCGCTCAGATATTAATTCATACATATAGCATTTTAAAATGTGTGAAATAAGTGTGAATATATGTTCTTTTTAAAAGTTTTTTTTAATTTTTTAACGAGTCTTTGATAAATTAATTGTTGGATGTTTTATGGAATTTAATCAGTATAGTGAGGGGGACACTTTAAATGCCTTCATTACCATTAGTGATTAATGGTGGATTGATTTTTTAGTGTATAAAAACATAGTTTAGTTGTTTAATGTTGTCAGATGAAGCGGTCATAGAGACTGTGAAAGCGCTTACGTTTTGTTATTTTAATAAAGTGCTTAAATTCAGCCGTGGTGGACAAAGCTTTATACATTTTTGTATTGCTGACTTGTTTTTTTGTTAGAGCCTGTCCTTTATCCAGAACTCTTGTTGGTTTGTGTTCTATTTTTATTTTTCTACGAAGACATGGCTGAAGGCTTTGATGTTGAGCTGGATTATGTGCCTGTGGGAAGTCCTGGCATACAGTTACATGACGGAAGGCTGAATTGGATCCTTTACCTGGAAAATAACCCGTTGTTCAATCAGTTGGTACTTCCAGATGACCAGAGTACAACAGGCAACCAGGAAATGGAATTGCAGTTCTGTGAACAGTTTAGAAGCTATGAAAACAAAATGTACAGATTTAAACCCCTCCAATAGTAGAGATTCCATATGGAGGCGTCGCTGCATTACAAAATAGTTCCAAGGGGACTAAGAGCGTTCACGATGCCAACCTATGGGGATAATTTCCCTATTCTGTTGAAGAAGTGGCAACAGTTGAACATGCAGCTTAGCTATGACTACATGAAACTACTTATTAAGATCTTTCAGCAGCAGGAAAAGGAATTACAGAAAGAACTCATGGATCTATATGAACAGATTACTGCCACTTTTCCGACGGATTTGGTTACTGGCAAGATGGACTCCTTGCATGAACAGATTTTAAATTATGTAAAACGGCTACAGAATATTAAAACTAAGAAGTTGCAGTGAGGCATGAGTGACTTTCGGAGTGGGAGGGTCTTTTTCTGGCCGAGACAACAGAGGGACCCGACTATCCAATCAACGAACATCATTCCTACACAACAATCGATCACTACCAATGAGCCTGAACATCTGAGGAACACAATGACAGTCTCTACGAGCATACCACCAACCAATGGCATCAATGAGTAACTACAGAATGCACCTATCAGTAGCGAGACGTCTGATAAGAAAATACATCTGAAGACGCTGTGAATATTCGAGCTAACAGTACAGGAGTAAAAAGAATGGAACACGGAGCCTGGAAGTTGAAGATCTGAATAGTGGCAAGAGAATAAACAATGAAAGGCCTCTGAACACAGTATTACCCCATTTTTTAGAGGACACGAACGGCAGGAAAAAGACACTGATGCATCTGTTTCAGCTAAGCGACCCATTACCGATGAAGGAGAGATCCAGGAGCCAAGGCAGGAAGGGGTATTCACTGCGCCAACAGAATATGGAAGGGAACAAGCAGAAAATGGTCACCCGCAGCAAGAATTCCAAGGTTTGGTCTTCAATCCTTTGTCCATACCTTTGACTAGTATTCCATTGCATGTACTTGGAGAGGGTTATCGTTTATATCTTTACAAAAGACTAATATGGTAGACATCCTGCAAGAATTGAGAATGTATGGGAGAATATTAACACTAAAGACTATATTTAAAGGGAACATTGGTGAGATTAACAGATTCACCAAACCAAGTACATTTACACCTAAAATGCATCCAATGGTTAATACTTTTATATCAGTTTGTGACAAACAGATTAGAGAATTGTGTGTTAATGATACAGGTTTTAACTATCACAATTTAAATAGAGAAAAATGTGATGCCTTAGTCGAACTTAAGAGAATGCAGTCAATTGAAATCAGACCTGCTGACAAAGGTGGGGGGAGGTGATTGTCATGGACAAAGAGTTTTATATAACACAAATGAATCAGTTACTCAGTGACTATTATACATATGTAAGAATTAATGGGGCAGAAGTGAAAGCCATTATTGATAGGGTGTCTTTTCTGATTTTTGACCTACTTATAACAGATATGATCTCAGATGACTTAATTAATTATTTTATGACAGATACTCCACTTGTACCTATTATATATGGACTACCCAAAGTGCATAAAGATGCCATGAACCCACCCATGAGACCCATAGTCTCGAGTAATGTTTGGGTGCCAGAGGCATTATCCATTTATGTTGAGAAATGTCTGCATCCGGTGCTAGATACTTATGAGCACATATTGAGATACCAAGAACTGTTATAGTAAGACCAAGGGACTAATGAGTGAATACTATTTTGTGACCCTTGACGTGACATTGTTATTTACAGTTATCCCGAATGATTGGAGCATAGACAATATTAGACAACAACTAGGTGTGAGATAAGCTTATACTGATAGTAAGACCAACCTGATTTGTAATTTGTTGGACATTATTTTAGAGAGCAATGTCTTTATCTTCAGAGATCGCTATTATGTACAAAAGATGGCACGGGCATGGCTTGGGCCGATATTTACGCCAATCTTGCCTTGGTTCATTATGAGCTGACATTGTTTTTACAAACCAGTCAATATAACCAACATTTGCTGTTGTACACCCACTTTGTGGATGACATTTTTCTTCTATGGGGGCTCTGAATAACAGCTACATGACTTTTTGGGATATTTACATACCACCACTACATTCTTAAGGTTTACATGTAACTTCTCCCATGAGAGTATAGAGTTCCTTGATGTAGCAGTTAAAAAGTTAGAGGCAGGAAAATTGGAGACTAGCCTGTATGGGAAACCCACTAGGAGGAATGCCATACTCCATAGAAGAAGCATGCACCCTAGCCACGTTAATAGAAATGTCATGAAGGTTCAGATTTTGAGAATCGTGCGACTGTATAATAATGAAACACAGCACACAGCAGCTCTGAATAATTTCAGGGAAGAATTTTTAGAAAGAGGTTATTCCAAATATGAACTACACAAATGCAGCGAAGAATCACTGAAAGATAGGGGGAACAGAGGGCAAGCTTATTTTGCACAGAAGGCAGATTCTACAGTAGATATGAATATATCAGACAATAGGAAACTTAGATTCCCAGTTTCATTTGGCAGTGATATTAATGTATTTTGTGAGGTGTTCAGAAAGAACTGGAACATTTTGACAGCAGTGGATGAGCTTAAAGAAGTGTTGGGAGACACCCCACTGTTCTCTTTCAAAAATAAAATATGTCTTAAACAACAGCTGTGTTACAAAACACAAATAGCTCGGTTGACCATTACACCTTCAAGGTTAGGAACTTACATATGCAGAAATTGTGCAACATGTAAATTCACACACTCTTGCACCACTTTTACACATACATACAGTCAGACAGTAATTCAAGTGAAATGCTATGCTGACTGTTGAACTAAGAATGTTGTGTATTTCAGTTTTTGTGTAAAATGTAGGGTTTTTTACATAGGGAAGATGAACAGAATAATGCTCAAGGAGCGCATATTAGAACACAGCAGAGATATCATTAATGGAAAGGAGAACAGTGCACTGGCCAAGTATGTTGAGGCAGAAGGGAGATACCACACTTTCCAATTTTTTGTTTATTAGGTTATCAGAGAAGGGATAAGGGGGGGGGGGGCAATGTGAAGTATAGGCCTGAAACAGCTGAGCAAAGGTGGATCACTAAACTCAATGCCGACACACTATCAGGCATAAATGAGGCACTATCATTTAAACCATTTCTCAAAGCCAGAGTGCTCAGACATTAATTCATACATATAGCATTTAAAAATGTGTGAAATAAGTGTGAATATATGTTCTTTTTAAAAGTTTTTAAACAATTTTTTAATGAGTCTTTGATAAATTAATTGTTGGATGTTTTATGGAATTTAATCAGTATAGTGAGAGGGACACTTTAAATGCCTTAATTGCCATTAGTGATTAATGGTGGATTGATTTTTTAGTGTATAAAAACATAGTTTAGTTGTTTAATGTTGTCGAAGGAAGCGGTCATAGAGACTGTGAAAGCGCTTACGTTTTGTTATTTTAATAAAGTGTTTAAATTCAGCCGTGGTGGACAAAGCTTTATACATTTTTGTATTACTGACTTGTTTTTTCTTAGAGCCTGTCCTTTATCCAGAACTCTTGTTGGTTTATGTTCTGTACTTATAAACAGTTCTTACTCATGGCTAAATCTTCGTGCAAAGATGTTAATACTTTTAGCCATAAGTTAGGTCTGCATCTGGGGCTTGGGTTTTCCAGTTGGAGGCTTTTGTTAACTTGATCTCAATCTCTCTGGCTGTTATTTCATCCCATTTCATACCCTGCATCTTTAAACTTCTTATTCTTTCTTTTACTTCTTCTATCCATTTAACATCTTTGTTATGTTCTACAGGATTTTCATACATATTTATCTAAAATGAATCTATTTCTTCTTTTTTTTGGTGAGCTTTCAATTCCTTTTACCTTGTTTCCCAATTCTCTATAGAAATTTTTAGGGTCATCAATAAATTGCTTATTTTGTACTTTTCCATTATATTTATCTGTGTATCTTCTAAGTTTTTTTTTTGCCTGTGCTGAGGTATTTAGTTTATTATTTGCAATAGTGCAAGATAGATCCTGATCCATTATAATACTGCACATTGCTTTTATCATGTCTATTTTTCTGAGTAATTTTGTTGATCTGTTCCCTCTTTTATACTCGTCTAACAGTGACACTTCTTGCCTTAATTGCTCTATAGTTTTCTCTAGTTGATACTTCCATGATGGTATTCGGTTTCTTCCCTTTCTTTCCCTCACTACCCTGTGTTCTTGTGGTAGAATTTTATCTGCTATTAATTTAGTTGCACAGTAATATATCCTATTTACTTCTGTTATATTGTATGGATCTCTGGGGACAGTCCTAATTACTGTATCCATTTGTTTTATCAAACTTCCGACTTTTTGGGTTTTATTGACCTTCTGCAGTCTATTTCTTTAATTGATCTTAATATGTCTATCTGCCTCTATCTCTATTAAATCAAGCAACTCATTTCTTAACTCATTTTCTTCTAAACTGAGGGCACATTTTTTGTTCTCTATTTCCTGCAGGCATTCTATAGAGAGTTCTATAACATCTTCCGGTGGCACATTCTCTTCAATTTCATCCTGTGTCATTCATTGCTCTATCTTATGGGAACTCACTGGCCTATCACTCTTCAACATTGCATTAGAGTTGCCACAGTTTCCTGTTCCTTCCCTTGCTGTCCAGCTTCAAGTGAACATTTATACTGGTTTCCTGTGGAAGACTCCAAAATATATTCATATGGCAACTGCCCATTTTCTTCCCTTTCCACTAGTTTGTCCTTAATTTGGATGTCTAATGTTCTATCCTGCTGTGGTGCTTTCTGAGTTACATTTTCTACACTGAATCATTCACTTTGCAGGTACTCCATAACCTCAGTTTATATTTTTTTAACTTCTCTATTACTAATCTTCTTTGCTACTTTTCCTCTTTGTCTTCTTATTTTTTGTATTGTAAAGCTTTCCATGTTAGGGTTCCTTTGCCTATATTTCTCTTCAAATATCTTTGGTGCTGCTGTTTTTTGTATTGATTTGTTTTGCTTTCTCCTTTGCATAAATATTACACCATATTAAATCTCTTTTTTCTTTCCCATGTCCATATTTCTTCTTCAGATGTCTCCTGATCTTCCTGTTTCACCTTACTTTGGGGACTCACTCCATCATGTTGTGGTGTAACCTGTGTTAGATCTTCTACATCAAATCCTTCACTTTGCAGACATTCCATAATTTCAGCTTCTATTTTTTATCTTCTACTTCACTAATCGTCTTTTCTACATTTCCTTTTTGTGATTTTTTTTATCATGAAATTTTCCATATCTCGATGCATTTGCCTGTATTTCTCTTCAACTATCTCTGGGGCTGCCTTTTTTGCATTGATTAATTTGGCTTTAAACTTTGCATAAATATTACATCATGTCAAATTTCTCTTTTTTTCCCATGTCCATATTTCTTTTTTATAGGTTCATAGGTTCATAGGTTCATACTAGGCTATCTGCCCGAGGGCATTTACAAGCCTAGCCCATCGTTTTGTGGCTTACGCCACCCCTTTAGTATGGGGAACTATACCCATTATTTTGCTGTGCCTCTGTCGAGCAGTGACACTGAGGTAATCCCTGGGGTATATCTGCGATCTCCCATCCATTGGTCAAGATTTCTCTTGAACAAGGCCAGCGAGGTGCTCTGCCTCACATGTACCAGGATTTTGTTCCACAGCATAGGGAGTCTTTGGGTGGTGAATCTATCCCTCCAGCACGTCCTATTAATAGCCGTGTCAAGGTTTAAGTCTCCCGCCCTTGTGGCTCTGATGGATCTAGATTTTTTGAGGTGAAGCATATTCATCAAATCTGGGTTTGACATGGCCTTGTATGTTAGGCAAAGGTCACCTCTGAGCAAGCGGTAAGCGACTGAATAGAGCTGGAGTTCTTTCAGTCGGGCAGCATAGGACAGATTTTTGAGACCCTTTATCCTTTTGGTGAGGAACTTTTGTGGCCTCTCCAGCTGCTGCAAGTGTCGGGCCAGATACATTCCGAATGGGGCATTGTACTCAATCATTGGTCTGATGAGTGATGAGTAAAGAGAGACTATGACCTCCCTTGATCTAGATGAGAATCCCTTCATGATAAGGTGGGCAATGTAGAAGGTCTTCCTAACTACTTTAGCTACATGGGTGTCAAATGACAGACTACTATCAACCTGGGTCCCCAGGTCCCTGATAACTTCTTCTGTGCTCAGTGGATTGCCACCTATTTGGTAGCTAGGGGTAACCTTGTTTTCCCGAAGGGTATGACTATGCATTTTTTGGCATTTAACTTTAGGCCGTGGCTCTGGCACCAGTTATCCGTTTCTGTGAGACCCTTCTGAAGGATATCTGTGTCAGATGTGTTTTCTACTATGGAACCCAGTTTGCAGTCATCTGCAAACTTTGTCAGCCATAACCCTCCTGTGTTTGCTTGTACTTGGAAAAGTAGATGCCAAACAAGAGTGGGCCCAGGACTGAGCCCTGTGGGACACCACTTGTGACAGGCTTTGAGTCTGACATGGCGCCAGCAACTCTGACCCTGTGGGTTCTGTCACTCAGCCAGTTTGCAACCCATCTTGTGATGTATGGGTTGACATTTAAGCTGATGAGTTTTTCAATGATACCCGAGTGGGGTATTGTATCAAGGCCTTAGCCAGATCGAGGTAGGCTGTATGGACTGCCTTTCCCTCATCAATGGCTTTGGTAACTGTTTCAAAAAGTCAACCAAGTTTAAAAGGCATGATCTGCCTTTGACAAAGCCAAACTGGGTTGGATCCAAAGTCTGCAAATTCCCTATGTCTTTATTTATGAGGTCCATTATGATCCTCTCCATGGCTTTGCAGATAAGGCTTGTCAAGCTAATGGGCGGTAATTTCCAGGGTCGGTGGAGGCACCGCCTTTGTGAAGTGGTACCACAGTTGCAGTCGCCACTCCTGGAGTGCGTATCCAGAGGTAAGACTTTGATTAAACAGCTGTCCTAGCTGTGGGTTTAATTCCTCATTGAGTTCATGGAGCACACAGCCGGGGACACCATCAGGTCCCATGGATGCTGTGTTTTTTGCTTTGGCGAGAGCAGTTCTCACTTGGGCGCTGGAGATGTTTGGGGGGCTGCAATCGTTTGGTATAGATATCTCTCCTTTTGGGGGGGAGAAGTTTGCACTGAACCTGTCAGCCAGTATGTTGGCAATGTCTGTAGGATCAGTAATCTTCACATCATTTTGAACTAGCTCTGAGCATATCTGGGAGTTTCCTCCCAGGTTTCTAACATAGCTAAAGAAGGCCTTATGATTGTCTTTTGAGTCTTTAGCTATTTTTCTCTCGAAATTTGCTTTGGATGATTTTATAATTTTATAATTTTCAAAAATCTCTAGGTTTTGAGGCACTTCTTCAAATGCTTCTTTTTTTCAAACAGATCAAAGTTTCTTGGTCTACATAATGTTTTTTTACAAATCTGTTTTATTAATGAACACATATTTTTATTTGAGACTTCTGACAGTTTTTCTAGTGAAAGTATTTTTCTTTCCTCTAATTTCTCTCTTAATCTTTTTGTATATCTTGTGTTTGGAAATTCTGGGCCTTTTTATAATACTAACAATACATAATTTCTTTCTTATCCTCAATAGTCCATTCTATCATCTTTATAACTCTTATTTAGCATATCAGTTTTTTGTGATTTTTTTGGACTACTACTTCCTTCTACAACAGGGGAGCCTCCTCCCCTTGGGCCTGGCCTAGCCCCATTGTAGTAATGTTTCCATATTTTGTGGATTCTACACTGTCATTGCTTTTTTAGTCCTGGCACCAGTGCGCCTACCTGGATTGGGCACTTTTTTATCCTGGGTCTTGTGCACCAAACTATCTTTTTTTATTTTTGACCTAATTCTGTCCATGATACATTCTATATATCAGTGTTGTCTTGGTGAGATTTTGTGAAAAACAGGGCCAGCCTCATGAGGGTACTCGCCAAGACTTGAGGATGAATTCAATTTCAACAATACTACTCTCCTTTACTTGCTAACTTATCTCTCCATTTGGACCCCCTATCATCTCTCCATTTGGACCCATATCATCTTTCCATTGAGACCCCTGTCATCTCTTCATTCAGACCACAAACATCTCTCTATTTGGACTCCTATCATTTCTCCATTTGGACCCCACATCTTTCCTCATTGTGGCTAACATGTTTGTTTGTGAATCTGAAATTCTTGCATCATGAAAGCAGCTCCTGTTTGGCTTAGGTCTTGCCAGCTGTGGGGCTCTTTCTGAATCCAAGGGAATGGCTTGGCTGTGAGTCACAATGAGTACATGTGTAACATGTGGTCTGTTTAGATATTTCATAATCTTTATGTTTCAATATTACAATGGTTTGTAGTGGGAGAGTTTATTGACATTTTGTATTCATACTGTGAAATATGCTATACAGATTATACTTCTAAAAATGTGTAGATAGGAAAGAAGCCTTTATGTTCCACTGTAACTAGTGACTTGGTACTATGACATTCTTGGGTATGTTACACTGTAACTGGTGATTTGGTGCTATGACATTCTTGGGTATGTTACACTGTAACTAGTGACTTGATGCTATGATATTCTTGGGTTTGTTACCTTGTAACTAGTGACTTGGTGCTATGACATTCTTGGGTATGTTACACTGTAACTAGTGACTTGGTGCTATGACATTCTTGGGTTGGTTACACTGTAACTAGTGACTTGGTGCTATGACATTCTTGGGTATATTACACTGTAACTAGTGACTTGGTGCTATGACATTCTTGGGTTTGTTACACTGTAACTAGTGACTTGGGGCTATGACATTCTTGGGTATGTTACACTGTAACTAGTGACTTGGTGCTATGACATTCTTGGATATGTTACACCATAACTAGTGACTTGGTGCTATGACATTCTTGGGTTTGTTACACTGTAACTAGTGACTTGGTGCTATGACATTCTTGGGTTTGTTACACTGTAACTAGTGACTTGGGGCTATGACATTCTTGGGTATGTTACACTGTAACTAGTGACTTGGTGCTATGACATTCTTGGGTTGGTTACACTGTAACTAGTGACCTGGTGCTATGACATTCTTGGGTATGTTACACTGTAACTATTGACTTGGTGCTATGACATTCTTGGGTATGTTACACTGTAACTAGTGACTTGGTGCTATGACATTCTTGGGTTTGTTACATTGTAACTAGTGACTTGGTGCTATGACATTCTTGGGTATATTACACTGTAACTAGTGACTTGGTGCTATGACATTCTTGGGTTTGTTGCACTGTAACTAGTGACTTGGGGCTATGACATTCTTGGGTATGTTACACTGTAACTAGTGACTTGGTGCTATGACATTCTTGGATATGTTACACCATAACTAGTGACTTGGTGCTATGACATTCTTGGGTTTGTTACACTGTAACTAGTGACTTGGTGCTATGACATTCTTGGGTATGTTACACTGTAACTAGTGACTTGGTCCTATGACATTCTTGGGTATGTTACACTGTAACTGGTGACTTGATGCTATGACATTCTTGGGTTTGTTACACTGTAACTAGTGAATTGGTGCTATGACATTCTTGGGTATGTTACTCTGTAACTAGTGACTTGGTGCTATGACATTCTTGGGTTTGTTACACTGTAACTAGTGACATGGGGCTATGACATTCTTGGGTATGTTACACTGTAACTAGTGATTTGGTGCTATGACATTCTTGTTGTTACACTGTAACTAGTGACTTGGTGCTATGACATTCTTGGGTTATGTTACACTGTGACTAGTGGCTTGATGCGATGACATTCTTGGGTATATTACACTGTAACTAGTGACTTGGTGCTATGAGATTCTTGGGTATGTTACACTGTAACTAGTGACTTGGTGGTATGACATTCTTGGGTATGTTACACTGTAACTAGTGACTTGGTGCTATGTGATTATTCGGTATGTTACTCTGTAACTAGTGACTTGATGCTATGACATTCTTGGGTTTGTTACATTGTAGCTAGTGACTTGGTGCTATGACATTCTTGGGTATGTTACACTGTAACTAGTGACTTGGTGCTATGACATTCTTGGGTTTGTTACACTGTAACTAGTGACTTGGTGCTATGACATTCTTGGGTATGTTACACTGTAACTAGTGACTTGTTGCTATGACATTCTTGGGTATGTTACACTGTAACTAGTGACTTGGTGCTATGACATTCTTGTTGTTACACTGTAACTAGTGACTTGGTGCTATGACATTCTTGGGTTATGTTACACTGTAACTACTGGCTTGATGCTATGAAATTCTTGGGTTTGTTACACTGTAGCTAGTGACTTGGTGCTATGAGATTCTTGGGTATGTTACACTGTAACTAGTGACTTGGTGCTATGAGATTATTCGGTATGTTACACTGTAACTAGTGACTTGATGCTATGACATTCTTGGGTATGTTACACTGTAACTAGTGACTAAGCCTTTATGTTACACTGTAACTAGTGACTTGGTGCTATGACATTCTTTGGTTGAAAAGCTTAACATCAGTAGTCACATTATATAGCAGAAAGCGTCAGTATTAATCTTGCTGTCCTACAATTATTACAAACTACAGTAAGTTATGTAATAATCGCATGACTAATTCCTGAAAGCTCTTAGTTTCATGGTTTTATACTTGGAAGTGTATTGACAGTTACTGTTGATACACAATGAGCCTTATGTTATTGCTTTCAAACTATGCAGAATATAGGGTCAAGGTACTAGTTAAAATGTAAGGGAAAAAAAGCCTTCCTAGTTTTACCTATATAAAGTTTGTTTTGTTGTATAGTTTTGCTTGTAAACCATGACATCTGAATTTGCTGTCAAGTAAATGTGTTGAAACTCTGTATTTATAACATGCTTCCAAGTTATTGTGTGATTCCATTTGGTTAAGTTTTTTTCTTGCTCCCATATTTCTTTACAGAGTGTTATTTAGTATTGTTCTGTTGAACTAATGGCTATTTCTTTTTGTTTGGCCATTTTCTAATACAGCATATGGTCCACAAGTTCTTACCATGAGCCACATTTTTCCCATATGCTGGACTGGGCCATACCTCTTAACTGTCCAGATTTTTGCCTCTGTTCATCATAAAATTTGTGGATTTCTGGCAAATCACCAAGGACTGAAGTCATTAAATAATTGCATACATTTGAGTTTAAGACTTTATATCCCTCAGAAAAAGCATGCTAACACAAATCCTATTTAGCAACTTTCTAAGTCTGTAAGAGCAATATTTAAAATCTATCATTTGTCCCTTCATTATTTTTGCCTTTGCCCAGATTCTTCTGTTAAAAGGTTGTAAGGTATGGTTTGGATAAACTCCAAAATCCAAGATACAACAAACTGAGAAATTAAAACAAAAACAACTGGCAACTTCACTGAAGACTGAATCCACAAAGTTTAATGAAGCGCTTTTCGTCCAAATACTTCTTTGAACTTCATCAGATACTAACATTTACAAAAATCAAGTTTAAATAGTCATGTTTAACCATGATTAAAATTAGCTAGTCTCTCCATTGTAAAATTTAAAGGAACAGTAGTTAAAATAGCACTGTGAACATAATCTGCATTTTCCTATTTTTTTAAAACTGCCTTATTTAACAAGCAAATGAAGACATTTATCGCAGCAGCAATATGGTGAAAATCATATACGAAACTTGTGTAAAAATGTAAAGACTCTCCTCATTTATCTAACCTTACATTATAAACATTTTCAACTAAAAAATTAATAAGTAAAACATAATTTCTATAATGTTGTTACTACAGTATTTCATCTCATTAAGCATTTCAGTTTTAAACAGCATGTGATAGAACACATGTCGTTCAATCCTGGAAAGTTATAAGCATTGAGACGAATTTGCCAGAGCCATTCCAACTTTTATTTATTTATTTATTTATTTGCAGTTGTTTAGCCAGAATAGTCCATTGGGCCTAATTAACCCATTTTCAATGGAGTCCTGGGGAGAAAAACTCCTAAATACATATTACACAAAGATTAATATACACACAGATTGCATGTAGATTACAGAGGTAAACAAACTATGCTTAATATACTCTTAAAAGCTCCTAAATACATGTTACACAAAGATTAATATACACACATAGATTGCATGTAGATTACAGAGGTAAACAAACTAAGCTTAATATACACACACACAGACTGCAGGTTCATTACAGAGGTAAACAGACTGATGAAAAGTATTTCAATCAAAGGAAATGATATCAACATTTTTTTTTTTTTTTTTTTTTTCCAGTTGGAATGAGGATAGGTAGTTAGATGGAGTAGGGTCAGGAGTTACTAGGTACTAGAGACAGGCAAGAATTTGTTATCTGGAATTTGAGAAAGGAAGGGAGAGGGTGAATGAAGTAGAGTGTTGGTTATGAGGGATGGGAGCAGGAGCATTCCCATGTGGAAGTTAGATGAGAGTGGAGTGATTTTTTAAAGGATTGGAAGCTAGTAGTGGTATGAATGGAGGGGGGGAAGGGAGTTCCATAAGTGAGTTAGAGTGTGACAGGAGGTATTGTCCTGGGGGGTGGAGTGGTCGTAAACTTCTATAAGGTTTTGATTATTAGATCTGAGAATTCTTTTTGTGTGGTGAATTTTAAGGTAGTGGCGAAGGAGGGACCGAGGGAAGGCTGGAAGATGAGTTTATGGGCATAGGTGAGATGAATGTAGGATAGGTAGTTTGGTAGTTCTAGCCAGTTTAGTTTGTGGAGAGATTCACAGTGATGTGTTGATGATTTGTTGCTTGTGGCGAATCTGGCAATTTTATTGTAGCAAGAAGACAGTTTGGTTTTGAGAGATGATTATAGATTTGTTAGAAGGGGGGGCTCCATAGAGAAGGGAGGGTAAGGGAAATGTAGTAGAGAGAGTAAATTTGGTAGTTGTGGTGAGAAACCGATTTTGTCGGTAGAGCATACCAATTTTTTGGTGGGTTTATTTTATGTTTAGTAGTAGATGGGAGTTGAATTTAAGCCTGTTGTCGATTTGAACTCCTAGTAGTTTGGCTTCGGATACCAGTTCAAGAGGTGTTGAATTTTGGCTGGTGATGGAGAATAAATTTTGATTGAAGTTCTTGGTTTTGGAGGAGGTAAAAATCATAAGTTTAGTTTTACTAGTATTGAGTGCAAGATGGTTGTCTTTCATCCATTGCTCTGTGGTAGAGAAGGCATCTTGAGTTAGTTTTAAAAGAGTTGGGATGGATGGGGCAGCACAGATGATTGTGGAATCATCTGCATATTGGATAACGCTAGTAAGAGGGATGGAGTGGTAAAAGTCATTAATGAAAATATTGAAGAGAAGGGGTCCTAGTATGGAACCTTGAGGGACACCTGTGGGGGTGTTGAGGAAGGAGGAGGTGGCCTTATTCCATTTGAGTGCTTGTTGCCTATTGGAGAGATAGCTGGTAAACCATTTGAGGGAAGAGGGTGAGAGGTTTAGGTTATCTAGTTTAGTAAGAAGAAGGTTATGAGAGATCGTGTCGAAGGCCTTAGAGAGATCGAGAAGGATGGTAGATACAGTGAAGCCAAGATCTCTAGCTTTATTCACAGTTTCAAGGAAGGAAAGGAGAGCAGTCATAGTGCTATGATGGGGTCTGAATCCATGTTGGGTAGGGGTTAATAGGTTGTTGTCCAAGAGATGGGGGAGGAGTTGAAGGTGAATGCATTTCTCTAGGATCTTAGAAATGGGAGAGAGGATGGCGATGGGACGGAAGTTGGAAATATTAGTATTGTTACCTCCTTTGTGCAGGGGAATGATATAAGCTTTTTTCCAGATTTGAGGAACAAGACCTTCTTGGATAGAGCGGTTGATTAGGATACTGATAGGGAGGGCAATAGCATCAGCAGCTATGCTGAGGAAGCATGATGGAATGTTATCAGGAGCATTGGTGCAAGGTTTCAGTTTCTGTAGGAGTTTTCTTATAGTAGAAGTAGGAATAGGTTTAATGAAAAATGGTGGGGGTTGAGAGGGTGAGGAGTGGGAGAAGGAAGTAGGAAGGGGAGGTGGGAGAGGAGAAGTGGTGGTAAGAGGTGGATTGTTATTTGAAGAAGAAGTGGAGGTAGGAGGTGGATTATTATTTGAAGGAGGTGGGAGAGGAGATGTGGTGGTAAGAGGTGGATTGTTATTTGAAGAAGAAGTGGAGGTAGGAGGTGGATTATTATTTGAAAAAGAAGAGGTAAGTTTTGAGTTGGAGTCAATGAAGAAAAAATTGAATTGGGTAGCTAGATCAAAGTCTTGTATGTTTGGGGAGGGTTTAGGGTTTTCTGTATTACCGGGTTTTAGGAGGGTAGTTATACCTCTCCAGAACTTCTGTGGGTTGGTTTTATGGTTGCTTTGAAGTTGGATGAAGTAGTTTCAATGGTCTGATGTGATAAGCTTTTTAACTGAGTTACGAAGTCTTTTGTATTCATTGAGGTTAGATATAGATTTGTTTCTTTGGAACTGTGTCCAGGCTTTATCTCTAAGTCGCATGGTGGCTAGTGTACTTTTGGTTAACCAGCGGGTGGTTTTCCTTTTTATTCTTTTAGTAATTAAGGGAGCATGATTGTTAAGGAGATGTAAGAAGGTAGTATTAAAGTGAGTTATAGCATCTTCAAGTGGTAGAGATTTTAGGGGGTACCAATTAAGTGATTTGAGGGTATCAGAGAAAGTTTCTGGGTTAAGGTTTCTAAGGGATTGAGTAGTTAAGTAAGTATGAGTAGCTAGCAAGGGAGAAAGAAGATGTCTAGTGAAGATGGGAAGGTGGTCACTGAGGGAGTCAGGGAGGGTTCCACTGTCAGGATAGTTGCGGGGGTGGGAAACTAGAATCCAGTCTAAAATGCTGCCACTTGTGCAGTCTTTAGATGGCCTGGTTATGGAGTTAATGAGTTGAGAGTAGTTGTATAGGCTGATATTGAGGGGGTGAGCAGGGGACTGAATTGAGGACCAATTGATATTGGTATCTCCCATGATTATAGTTTCATTACAGATATTAGTTGATAGCCATGAGAGGATTTCTTCAAGTATTGGGACATCGTCTCCTGGGGGAATGTAAAGAGAGGCAATGTATATAGATTTTTGTTTGTTTAGCTGAAGATGAGCTAGTATTAATTCTGCGTTAGCGAATTTTGGAATGACTTTATTATAGGGTGTTATGCGTAGGGAGGAAGAGTAGATTAGAGCCACTCCACCACATTTTCTATGGGTTCTGTCTGTTCTGATGATAGAGTAATTAGGCGGTACTATCTCTTCATTTTTTATGTGGGGTTTTAGCCAGGTTTCAGAAATGGCAAGGATGTCAGGTTTGTTATGGAGTAGCCAGGCATGAAGATTTGGAATTTTGTTAGCTAAGCTTTGTGCATTAAGAGATGTAAGCAGGATGGATTTGGTTATTGAGGAGGACGGGATTGGTCCTGGGTTAGTGAATATCACCAGATAAAAGTATGGAAGTTAGAAGTTGAGTTATGTAGTAGAGGTATTTGGATTGTTTTGATTGAGAGATGTAAGTTGGAAGATTAGTGGGAGATAAGGACAGAGTAGTTGGTGAGTATTTAAGAGTGGGGGATAGTTTGAAATGAAAACATAGGTTGTTGTTGAAGGGATATAGTTCCGGGGAGATAGAGATGAAGAAGTTGGATTGTGATGTATGCAGAAGGTAGGTTGTCTGTGAGAATGGTGAGTAGGTGATGGGATAAGGTTTGGTAAGATAGTAGATGTAGGTAAGGTTTAAGAGGAGTAGTAGTTGAATTGGGAAGGATAAGTATCTTTTAAGCATGTTAGGGTTTAGATGAACAATATAGTGGTGTTGTGTAAGGAGATGGGAGGGATGAGAAGTAAGGCTAATGAGTAAGTGGGTGGGGATAGGAGGAGGAAGGAGTGGAGTTTAGTGGGTGGAGAGGAAGTGGGAGTGGTTAGATGGGTTTAAATGTAGATGTAGTGGGGGTGGTTGGGAATTGGGGGTAGGGTAGGGGAGCGGAGTGAGCCGTAGAAACGGAGGCAAGAGCAAGTAGCAGAGGATTCAGCAGAGACAATCAGCGAGCACCATTCACGTGGAGAAGGACAGAGGGACAGGTAATTAGCTGCTAGAAGAGCAGGTGAGGGGCAGGAGAGAGAGGCAGGTAAGGTGCAGGAGAGAGGATAGTGGAGAGGGGGAACTAAGAAGAAAGAGTCTAAGTTAGTAATGACTAGGAGCTAAGGAGGAGTAGAAAGGAGAAAGAAGGCAACTGAGAATGTCTGTGAGATGATAGAGGAGGAAAGGCAGTGGATGAAGACTAAGAAAACTATTGGGAGGGAGAAGGGCACAAGGGTGAGTTACACTGCCACCTAGTGTGCAGAGTTGGAATTACAGTAGGTAACCAGGAAAGCTGGATAGGTGGGGAAGAGTAAGCTAAGTAGCTAGGGGAAAAGACAGGAGAAGCTTTTAGTCAGGGAGAGGAGTCTGGCTGCTGGTTTACCTGACTCAGTGGCTTTAATTAGCTTACAAGTTTAATTACAAGACAAGAAATTGGATTAGCTTGCAGTATGGGTCAATAGAGAAACATACTTTGTAAATTCTGTACAAACAGGTGAGTGCACTGGGCAGCAAAAAAAGGATGGTCCAATATGGCAAGGCTTGACATGGATCAGAGGGTCCTTAGATGCCAGGCAGGTCCCTTATTGCAATGTAGTCATTAGATTGTTTGTAAGTTCTGTACAAACAGGTGAGTGCACTGGGCAGCAAAAAAAGGATGGTCCAATATGGCAAGGCTTGACATGGATCAGAGGGTCCTTAGACGCCAGGCAGGTCCCTTATTGCAATGTAGTCATTAGATTGAGTTTTAAGCGTTTTTCCAGGTTCAGGGGCACACAGCAGCCAGGTAGAGATGAAGATAGTAAAAAAGTAATTATTTTTCTAATAATAAGGGGAATGGACCCCCCTCTTGGATTACTGTTCACTTGATCAAATATTCAGAATTTAAATGCATTTTCTGGATATTGTTCTATATGTTTTGCTAAAGCATTGTCCAGTTTGTGTTTATTAATACAATATATATGTTCATATATGCGGTATCTCATTCTACGCTCGGTTTTACCGATGTAGAATGAATCACAATTTTGACATTTAGCCACATATACTTTCATTTTGGAGTTGCAATTAACTTTTTTTCTGTTAGTCAAATGTGTGTTGTTTATGTGCAGTGATGCACCTACGTGAATGTATTTGCAATAGGTGCAACTACCACATTGTTTCATCCCTATTGCATATGATTGGATGCTGCACTCACCTTCAAATATATTCTTGAGTGTTCTACCCTTCCTAGTAATGAATCTAGGTTCTGTACCCAATTTATCCACTATTAGTTTGTCCTCTAACAGAATATTCCAATTTTTTATCAGTATGTTTTATATGTGACGATAATCAAGGTTAAAAGTTGTAATATAGCTCATTGTGAAATCAGTTTGGTTCGTACCTGACCCAATGATTGTGTCCTGGACCTGATTTTCCATATAAACCTGACTATCATTCCCAGAATAGTCATTCAACCCAGTAGGGTGTTGTGTACTCAGAATGGGTATGTACACACCATTAATTCTTTTCTCCACAACTTCTTCTATTAGTTTGTCAATCAAAGTACTTGGGTGTGCTGTTTTTGTGAATAATTTCTTCAAGAACTGGCACTCACTATGGAAGTCTTCATCTGTAGACACCATTCTGGCAGCCCTTACTAATTGGCTCTTTACCACCGGTCCTTTTTGGTGGTAAGGGTGTGCACTTGTATAGTGCAAGAATGTGTTTGAATATGATGGTTTCCTATAAATTTTTGCTTGGTATCTCTTTTCAGCATAATTTTTGGTAAGTTGGACATCTAAGAATGCTATTTCATTTGGGTCAAAATTATATGTAAACACTAAGAAGTCTGTAGTCTCATTAAAATAATCAATGCGATTTTTTGCCTCTTCATTTTTCCTTTTATTAATAAAAAGATGTCATCCAAAAAGCATGTAAAATAAATTATTTTTGAGGCTATTCCTTCCTTATTGAGTACAAATTGATTTTCCCAGTAACTCATAACCAAATTCGCAAAGCTAGAGCCATAGGGGGAACCCATGGCTACTCTGCTTTTTGCAGGTAATAATTTCCTTTAAAATAAATGTAATTGGGGGGTAGAACTATGTCTAGAAGTTCTTCCACTAGACTGATGTCATTCTGGGGAGCCCCTTTCTTCCTTAGTAATTGACTAACCCACTCTATGCCCGATGCTTGTGGTATTGACGTATATAAGTCCTTTACATCGACTGTAAGGAAGTTGTACTGTTTGTCATACTTCAAGTCATTAATTTTTTGCAGGAATGACCATGAATCTTTACAAATTACTTCTTCTGTTGTTACATATTTTTTAAGTATATTGTCTATCACTTTAGCATATGCATATGTGGCAGAATTCCTGCCATCAACTATAGGTCTAATTGGAGGGTCAAATAATCATTTATGGATTTTGGGGACCCCAAACATTGTGGGTGCCACTGGTGTTAACACTGTCATGTAGTTGTACATGTCTATATCTATCTTTCCCTCTATGAATAAATCATTAATGTAGATTTTGATACATTCATTAGCTGTGTTGTATTCCTTAAGGGATGCTTTATTATATGAACTAGAAGCTAACATTGATTCTATTTTAGTTTCATAGTCATCCAAATCCATAAATACAAGGCCTCCACCTTTGTCAGGCTTCGTGACATGTACCTTAGCTGATCTTATCAAGTCAAACCATGCTTGCTCATCTTTAGTTAAATTATACTCATAACCCCTGAATCTATTTTCCTTTTCGTATGTTCTCATGTCCAATTCACATATCTTTTCAAATGTATGTAACAAGGGGGATTGTATGTACTTGATATTCTATATTGTGCTTGTGATTGTACAATTGTGTTACCCAATAACAATTTTAAATTAAGTTTCCTAACATACATTTTCAAATCAAGAATGCTGTTAGATATGTCCATTTTCCTAGCTGGTGTAAAAGTAATTCCTTTAGCTAAGGTGTTAGCCATCTCAACAGAAATATCCAATGTAGAGAAGTTACACAAAAGTTAAACAAAAAAGTCACCTTCCATATTCAAAATTATAGCTGGCATTCCTGTAGTGTTGTTATCCAAATTCTCCATTATTTCCATTTGTTGTGCTTTTTCCTCTGGTTCTGTCTGTTTTGCTGGCCTCCCCTCGAAAAGATAATTATTATTCTGTTGATTGTTGGTAAGATTCTGTCGACCATTCCGGTTTTGTATACACTCGCTTCTTCTTGGACCCTCATACTGGTTATTGGGAGCATCAAAACTGCTGTCCTGTAGTTCTGTAACATCCTGCTGAACCAAGTGTTCAGGACTGTTGTTCGCCATGGCATTTTGTAAATGCCCACCCTTCTGCATGTACTCATGACTTCCTGTTACTCTATGTGGTTGATTGGCATTTGCACTAGCCTGCCCCTTCTACACTTGTGCAACTGATGGGCATGGATATGTTGTACCGTTCTGGTATTGCTGGCCATCACGCTCAAGTATTTTGACCTTAGTGGCTTTGGATTTGTTCAAATGAAAATCAATTGACTGGAAAATACAAGAGTACTCATATTTATACCATTCAAAATCAGCATGAGTTTTTATTTGAACATCCAGGACAGATACTATATCCATTAGTTCGTCAGCCATAATGCCATAATGTTTACACATGAGATCTAGAAGATCCAGTCCTTGTTTATTAAATAATTTTATTAGCTTCTGGTGGAATAAAGAATCAGGTACCAGACCAGAAGGGTATTGATACATTCTCAAACCCTTCAGTACAATGTTAGCTCTTTTTAAATCTGCAATTAACAGGTACTGTCCTATCCTCCTGCCCGGACGCATCTCCTTCCACTGAGGAAGCCCCCCTCACTATCCTCTACCGCGTGGCTCCCAGGATTTATCTACGGACTCCAACCCAGTGCGAATGCACAGACCTGCCTAAACCTTAAGAAAAGTTGTATTCATTTAAACAGTTTTAAGGGAAGCCCCCCTCACTATCCTCTACCGCGTGGCTCCCAGGATTTATCTACGGACTCCAACCCAGTGCGAATGCACAGACCTGCCTAAACCTTAAGAAAAGTTGTATTCATTTAAACAGTTTTAAGGGAAGCCCCTCACTATCCTCTACCGCGTGGCTCCCAGGATTTATCTGGACTCCAACCCAGTGCGAATGCACAGACCTGCCTAAACCTTAAGAAAGTTGTATTCATTTAAACAGTTTTAAGGGAAGCCCCCCTCACTATCCTCTACCGCGTGGCTCCCAGGATTTATCTCGGACTCCAACCCAGTGCGAATGCACAGACCTGCCTAAACCTTAAGAAAAGTTGTATTCATTTAAACAGTTTTAAGAAGCCCCTCACTATCCTCTACCGCGTGGCTCCCAGGATTTATCTGGACTCCAACCCAGTGCGAATGCACAGACCTGCCTAAACCTTAAGAAAAGTTGTATTCATTTAAACAGTTTTAAGGAAGCCCCCTCACTATCCTCTGCGTGGCTCCCAGGATTTATCTACGGACTCCAACCCAGTGCGAATGCACAGACCTGCCTAAACCTTAAGAAAAGTTGTATTCATTTAAACAGTTTTAAGGAAGCCCCTCACTATCCTCTACCGTGGCTCCCAGGATTTATCTACGGACTCCAACCCAGTGCGAATGCACAGACCTGCCTAAACCTTAAGAAAAGTTGTATTCATTTAAACAGTTTTAAGGAAGCCCCTCACTATCCTCTAGCGTGGCTCCCAGGATTTATCTCGGACTCCAACCCAGTGCAAATGCACAGACCTGCCTAAACCTTAAGAAAAGTTGTATTCATTTAAACAGTTTTAAGGAAGCCCCCTCACTATCCTCTACAGCGTGGCTCCCAGGATTTATCTAGGACTCCAACCCAGTGCGAATGCACAGACCTGCCTAAACCTTAAGAAAAGTTGTATTCATTTAAACAGTTTTAAGGAAGCCCCTCACTATCCTCTGGCGTGGCTCCCAGGATTTATCTCTGGACTCCAACCCAGTGCGAATGCACAGACCTGCCTAAACCTTAAGAAAAGTTGTATTCATTTAAACAGTTTTAAGGGAAGCCCCCCTCACTATCCTCTACCGTGGCTCCCAGGATTTATCTACGGACTCCAACCCAGTGCGAATGCACAGACCTGCCTAAACCTTAAGAAAAGTTGTATTCATTTAAACAGTTTTAAGGAAGCCCCCTCACTATCCTCTAGCGTGGCTCCCAGGATTTATCTGGACTCCAACCCAGTGCGAATGCACAGACCTGCCTAAACCTTAAGAAAAGTTGTATTCATTTAAACAGTTTTAAGGGAAGCCCCCCTCACTATCCTCTACCGCGTGGCTCCCAGGATTTATCTGGACTCCAACCCAGTGCGAATGCACAGACCTGCCTAAACCTTAAGAAAAGTTGTATTCATTTAAACAGTTTTAAGGGTAAAACAATTATTTGTACCATATTTGTACCATTAAAGTGCTCACCAGGAAAGTGTTCTGCGGGCAGGAACTAGTCAGTACCTATATCATAACTGGCAACAGTAACTACACTGCCAAACAACTAAGACCTGTCCCTTTGAAAAATATTTTACTGTAATAACAGACTGCAGAACCTACACATAGTTACCTTTGGGACCCTGCAGACTCCTGGTGGTGTATTCCCCGCTCCGCTTCGCCCTCGCTTCGGGCTCGCTTAGCGCCCCACCCTGCCCCATATCCCACCGCCCCACTACCTCTACATTTATTGGGTTGTTAGCCCATCCCCTCACTCTCTACCAATCACAACCGCCCCTCAATCTGCCACTTCTCCTCCCACTCTCGGCCTCCCTAACTACCAAGTCAACTCTACTGCTTCCTTATACACACTGGCCTTCCTCTTGCTATACCATGGACAGAACCACATATTCTATTATCCTTCCTATAGTTTTACTCCTCCTAATTCCGTATTACTCAACCAGATATGAAAACCAAGCACTCGGAATTCCCTTCCCTAAGAGTTACACTACCACAAATTCAAACCTCCCTACAACCCTATCACACCTTCACTCCACCCTACTAATACACTTAGCACCAATATACAGCATCTCACCCTCCGCCACCCCAAAGTATCCACCAGTAAATCTAATCTTAAGTTGTTATTCAAACTCCAAAGGTTCTTAGTCCACCTGAAAATGTATCACCATAGATGGGGACATCCACCCCAACCCAGGCCCTATCACGGCCCCAGACTCTAACTCCTTTAATTCCACCCGGACATCTAACAACTCCCTCCTCATATTCCATCTTAATCTAAGAAGTATAAACAACAAGGTACATAATTTACACGCTCTGCTAGCTACCCAGTCCCCCGACATTATGTGCCTAACAGAAACATGGCTCAAACCAGCCACCATGGATGAAGAAATTCTTCCTCCTGGATATGATCTCCTTAGGGCTGATCGGATCAACAAAAGGGGTGGGGGAATAGCCGTAATGTTCAGACATACACTGAATATCATTATTAATCCACTCCAACCTCCAAAGGTCTCTAACATAGAACTTATTGCCCTAAAGATTTGCCTAAACACCCAAAATGCATTAATCTCATTGTAATTTACATTCCACCTGGGAATAATTCAGAAAACCTTGAGCAGATGCTTAGCTGGTTAGCCTGCAATTACCCTCAAGAAACCATAGTACTAGGCGATTTCAACATCAACTGGTCCCACTGTTCCTCACTCATAAACCCCACTCCATCAACTTGTATGGTTTCTCCCAAAATATTTCATCTCCAACCAGAATTGGTTACGCTCAGCAAAGCGAGAGCATCATTGACTGGATACTTACCAACAAAGACACACACAACTACACCACAGGGACTATTCCCAATGACCTCAGTGACCACCTTATAACTTATATACTAAAACATAAGTGCCCACCTACTAACCCTCCCTTTTATAGAATTGTCAGGAACAAGAAGAAATTTGTCCCAAAACTATTCCTTGCAGAACTCAAATCCTGTAATTGGTCCATCCTAAAAACTCTACCCTAGAAGAGAGTGTGGCATACTTTAATGACACATTCCTGAAGATACTTGACTCTCATGCTCAAACAGAATAATCAGAACCAAGGCGCGGATAGCACCTTGGCTCTCTAGTGAAACTAAATCTAAAATTAAACTTCGTAACCAAGCCTGGGATAAATGGAGAGCTACCAAAACTCCACTAGATCGCATCAAGTTTCAACAGCTCAGAAACACTACTAAAACAGCCACTACTCAAGATAAAAAACAGTACTTCTGTCATCTCAGGATAAACACCAAAATAACCCAAAGAAATTCTGGTGATTTAACAACCTCCTCCATCCGGGTAAATCCACTACCCCCACTCCAGAGAAACTCATTGGGAAAGAACCAGAAAAAATAGCCAATGCTTTTAACTCTTTTTTTATTGAGACCATACAGTCCCTAGCCAGTCAGCTTACCACTACCTCCTCACCGGTAACTCATACTAAAGACCCATCTCACCCATCCTTTAACTTACAACCTGTACCTACCTCCTATATACGCACCCTCTTAAAAAAACTTAAACCAACCACACTAGCGGCCGACCAGCTCCCAGCTGAATACTTACAAATAGCGTCAGATGCCATTGCCTATCCCGTATCACTCTTGATTAACAGAACTATAACTGAAACTACCATTCCCTCTATTTGGAAAATCTCATATATCATCCCTCTTCACAAAGGAGGAACCTCCACGGAAACTTCCAACTACCGACCTATAGCAATATTGTCACCAATAGCTAAGGTCATGGAACGGTGTGTTCACAAACAACTCCTTCACTACCTTACCCTTAACAATCTTTTGTCCCATACCCAACATGGATTTCGCCCCCATCATAGTACTACCACTGCCCTCCTCTCCTTTGTCGACTCTATCAATAACAACCGTAATAATAAATTAACATCCTCTGCTCTCTTTCTTGACCTATCGAAGGCCTTCGACATGGTTAATCACCAGCATCTACTTCACACCCTGGAAACCTTACATCTCGACTACCCAGCCATAAGTTGGTTTAATGCCTACCTCTCTGGTAGGAAGCAAGCTGTCCAATGGCAAAACAGGCTATCTGACCTACTTCCAAACACCATTGGCATTCCTCAGGGCTCTATACTTGGTCCTCTTCTTTTCTCCGTCTTCATAAATGATCTTCACTCAGTCATCCCCAAAAATACCTGCATCCAATATGCAGATGACTCCACCTTAATCTGTTCTGATGCCTCCCTCTTGAAACTTCAAGCAATAACCCAAAACTGTTTTACTATAGTTGAAAAATGGTTCTCTGAACTGAAACTAATACTTAATCCAACTAAAACCAAATTATTACTATTTCCCCCATCTGCAAATACTCCCCTTGGTAAAGAGCCACCAAATGCAGACAACACGTTCCATGTGGTATCCACAAATGGTACCATCATAGAGCCCGTCTCTCATACCAAACTACTAGGTGTGACCATTGATCACAAGCTTAAATTTGATATTCACATTAACCTAACCATTAAGTCCATAAATAAGAAACTCGGCTCTATGTATAGAATAAAGAACTACTTAACCCCTTTTACCAAACTAACCATTGCTCGCACTCATCTCCTCTCCACCCTCCTTTACGCCTCCCAGTACTTTCGTTCCTCAATAGCGTGAGCTCAACAAACTTTCTGTTGCCTACAATCACATAGCCAGATTTGTAACAGGAACCCCATATCGTACTCACCATTGCCTCAACCTAATGGCACTCGGTTGGTTAGAACTGCCCAACCTTCTCAAGCTCAACCAACTCATTGAAGCTTTTAAAATAATCTACCAATCGGATAGAACCCCTCACTGAGTAAAATACTGACCCCTTACTCCAACCTAAAATCCCTCCGATTAGGCAAATAGTGTCCAGGTACTAACCATTAAATCTAATAACTCAGGAGGTGAAGCCCTCTATGCCAACTCCATCGGAAAGCTCTGGAATTCCCTACCAAATAACCTAAGACTCATGACCTCGATTAATCAATTCAAAAATCACCTCAAAGAATTCTTCAAGTCCCACTGGTCATGCCCATGTCCTAAACCAGACTAACCTCAATTGTCTTAATCCACCATTGACTCTTCCCTATCCCAGATTTTACTAACTTAACCTCTCAACCCCACAACGTAAACTATCTTCAGATTATCTATACAATTATGTGATTGTTATTTAACCAATATGTAAGCACACTGTTTTTCTCTAACTATTTTGTCTCTATGTTATGCTATTTACTATTCACTGTTAAATGTATGGTGTTTCTTTTCTTTTTTGTTTGGAGCTTTTCTCCCCGGGCCTCTACTGAAAAAGGACATGTATCCAGCTAGACTAGCCCGGTCAACAAATGTAAAATAAAATAAATAAATAAAATAAATTATACATTCTTGGAAGTATTCCACTTCCAAGAGAAGTTTCTTGAATTTAGCAAGTTCTGATCCAAGCTGTTTGGTAAGTCTGTTATGTTCAGCAAATCCCTAGCTGAGTTCCCATCTGAATTAAATTCATTGTTGGGAGAAAGGCCAACTGGAGTTGTAAGCCAATCTTTTAAAATAGGGACCCCAATAACACCTGGGACATGGTTGTCAGTAGACCTTTGTCTTGGTAAACTGCTGTTTGGCTGCCAACCTGAGTGCCGACAACTCCGTTCTGACTTACATTACCAGAAAATGAAGTAGAATGCTGGTTCACATTATTTAGCAATGCTTGTGTAGTAACTACATTCACATTTGGTTCCTTGTTACCTTGATCAGTTATTTGCTGCTGCCGAGTGGTGTTACCATTTGTAACAACTCTCGTTTGGTTCTGCTGATGCTGCTGCTGAGTGGTGTTACCATTTGTAACAACTCTCGTTTGGTTCTGCTGATGCTGCTGCTGAGTGGTGTTACCATTTGTAACAACTCTCATGTGGTTCTGCTGATGCTGCTGCTGAGTGGTGTTACCATTTGTAACAACTCTCGTTTGGTTCTACTGCTGCTGCTGCTCGTCTTGTGTTAGTAAGCCATTAGTAGAGCCATTTATAGAATCCACTTTTTGTGACAGGCATTCTACTTGCTGTGATAAGGCATGTACTAATGCTGTAAGTTGACTCATGGCCTCAGTTTCTTTTGTAGAATCCATAAGCAATTCCAAGGATGAGTCCAGTGCATTGGTTGCTATGTTGCCTGAACAAACACTTTAAAACTCCAAAATCCAAGATACAAGAAACTGAGAAATTAAAGCAAAAACAACTGGCAACTTCACTGAAGACTGAATCCACAAAGTTTAACGAAGCGCTTTTTGTCCAAATACTTCTTTGAACTTCATCAGATCTGATGAAGTTCAAAGAAGTATTTGGACGAAAAGCATTTCATTAAATTTTGTGGATTCAGTCTTCAGTGAAGTTGCCAGTTGTTTTTGTTTTAATTTCTAGGTATGGTTTGGATCACAGGAAGATGATTTTGTATTTCCTGTATTTCTTATAAGCCTGAAATATAAGTCACCGAGAACTATTATGATCATGTGAAATTCCTGATTCTGATGAATGCATGACTAATAAAGTGACCGTTGTTCTCTATGTGTATTTGATGGTGCTGTAATCTGAAATCACACACACTACTGTTAACATACTGTGCTTCAATGGGGTGGTACTTAACTCACATAACTTGTCTGAAAAGTAATCTGTCTGTTAGTTTGGCATAATACACGAGGCAAAATACAAATCCACTGACATAACTTGTGAATTATTAAGAAACACTTTACTAAGACTGCGGCAAAGTGTATTAAATGGTCAGAAGGTAGTTATATGCACTGTTCAGATATGTAGTAATAATAATATATTAAAAGGAATTTTTTTGGGAAAATAAAATGTCCTTGTAAGGCATAATGTTTGTTGATAATTCAAAGATTTACATGTTGTTTATATACGAATAATGACAGATATGTTCAGTGCATTTCTATTATCCTTTGCTAATATGTCTGTATATTTTGCATTGGGCACAAGCTGTTACAAATAATGCTTTTTTACCCAGAGGGTGCATGGCTGTTCAGGTAAACCAGTGTGCATAATCTTTCTACAAGTATTCAGAGAGTTCTGTACTATCAAGCAGAACAAATATCTATATTTGGCATAGTTTATCTGTATTATAATACATGGTGGGGTGATATTTTCTTTTATTTGCATGCACTTATAGCTCAGACAAGTTCTGTAAGTGCTGAGAGTATACTTAGCATTCTTTTATAATATATTTTATAGAAAAATAATGAATAGTGATGACTGGATTAAACTAGTATGGGAGTCATTTAATAGGTCAAGTGTATTAACAGTTCTCCACTTTAATGAGCTTCACATTACTTGGCAAATAAATACTTAAAAGTTTAAGAACTTTACCACTTCCTGCTATTAATAAGGTTATCAGTGTTTATTTATTTTTCTAATTGTTTAGTTCTACTGAACACATTTAGAGCAGTTGTTAATTTATACTGCTCAAAGCTCTGCTTCGTTTTTTGTTCAACATAATGAATAGGTCACCTAGAATTTAAAATGATTGTCAGAATATTTGTTTATAATGCAAAAGGTGATTTCAAAGTTATATGAAAGTACCTTTCAATAAACACTTGAAAGTTGTGAATGTATTGTCACTTTAGTTCTAGAAATATATTCAAAAGAAGATAATTTAACATTAAAAATAAAAATACAAGCTATTTATCAGCATGTGTTAACATTTGGACATGTAGTCTTGTAACGTACAATTATAAGCAGTTAAACTTTATGAATAAGTCTCTCTTCACTAGGTATTGTGAACAAAGCTGTTCCATTTTACAGAGTCTTGCAACAATTACTTCGCTTTAGAAATAGAAAAAAGATAGTTTTCTTTCAGACTACCTTGTAAGAAGCAAGAATGTTCACCAGTTTACCTATGATGATCACATGATATTTAATAAACATTTTTAAATTCAGTTTTGCTCACTGGGTTAGTGCCATTAGGCTGCCTGCCTGCATTCAAGGAGGACAAACGGGTACATTAAAATATGCAGGGGTAATATGCAGGATAGCAGGAAAATGTGCTGCTATGTCAGATAATGACACTGTGCTACTGCTGACAGTGAACTTTTCAAGATGGATGAGGATTGTGATGCTAGGATGTGGATGTTGGAGAAGGCTGAACATCATATAGAAGTACTGTATGTTTGGAAGACTGAGTGAGATAATGGCTGTGATGATATAGCATTCTGAGCTTTTGGTGTGTTTTCTTAATACTAGCTTGTATATGAATGTCAAACTTTAAATGTTCATCAATGATAACACCTAGAAGTTTTGTATGGGAGATGATTTCAATGGGAATCTTATTCTGACTGACTATGGAGAAGGAATTTTTATCAACAGAGGTGTTTTTAGATGGGGTAAAGATCATGATTTTGGTCTTGGATGCATTGAGAGCAAGGTGATTATTCAGCATCCAAGACTCGGTACAAGAAAAGGCATCTTGTGTTAGTTGCTTGAGTTTGGGGAGGGATTGAGCATAGCAAATTATGGTGGAATCGTCTGTTTATTGGACAAGTTTGGTATTAGGAATGTACTGATGAAAATTATTAATGAAGATGTTAAAAAGTAAATCTATAAATATAAAATATATGAATCTATCATGCCAACGCGTCTTAACTGCTGATGTAGGTTTAGTTCCTTTAATCGAGTATTTGCTGTACCATTAGTTCTGCAAAGGAACAGCAGATCAAATAGGGTTGGATCTTTCATGACTTAAAAGGCTAGATATAGATCTCCATGGAGGAATCTTTAAGAGCCTGAGTAAAGAGAAATGTCTCTACTAATAACTAAGATTTTTGAGGCCACTGATCCTTTCAGTTATGAATCTCTGAGATCTCTCAACTTGTGTGATTTATTTAGATACATGGATACCAAAAGAGATACAAAAAGGTTCATTATATTCAATAGGTCTCCCTCCACACCACACACTCCAGAGTCCTCAACCTCATTACCACAATCAACAGAACATGCTGGAGGGACAGGTTTATAACCCAGAGACTGCCTCTGCTCTGGAATAGACATCCCATACATGTCAAGCAGAGCACCTCACTGGTCCTCTTCAAGAGAAATCTTGATGAGTGGATGGGAAAAAGAAAGTTCACCCCGGGGATCACTTCAATGGCTCTACTTGATAGAGGCACTGGGAACTAACATTATGCAGCACGATGCCAGGGCACATTTATGGGCTTGGATTGTAAAGGCTCCAGGGCCATTAGCCTAGTACACACCTATGAACCTATAAGATATGAGTAAAGGGGAATTAAGACTTCTTTGGATCTAGTGGAGATGCCTTTGGGTATTAGATGGGTCAGATAAAAGGCTTTATGAACTATTATGGAGACATGATGGTCAAATGGTAAAGAATTCTCGACAAGAGAACCCAGATCCTTTACAACAGTGTCTGATTAGAGGGATGCATTTCCTATGCAGCAAGTGAAACTGCTTTATTTACCAAAATGAAGTAGTCTACAAATTATACATTTAATATGAGACTATTGTCCTTACATCAGTTGTTAACATGGTCTAAGTGGTGTTGGAGCAATTGTGGGTCAGTTGAAGATCGAATAACATCCACTTTACAACCATTTGCAAACTTAGTTAACCTAAGGCCAGAAGGGCTGAAAATGTGTGCTAAATACAAGATGGCCTAAAAGCGAGCCCTGTGATACACTATTTTGCATTCAGAGGTGGCACCTGCTACTCTAACCACATGGATTCATCCAGACAATGAGTAAAATATCCATCTCACAATATAGGATTTGTACACAGATTAACAAGTCTATTAATAATGTTTACATGGTGAATATTGTCAGAGGTCTTGGCCAGGTCTAGATATGCTGTATGCACTGTATAACCACTATCCACTGCTTCAGTTACTTTTTCAAAGAAATTAATGAGGTTAAAGAGACAGGACTTTACTTTGATAAGTCTAATCTGATGAAAGTCTAGGGCTGAGAGATTTTCAATGTCCAGATTAATGAAGTCTGAGATGGTGTGCTCCATAGCTTTACATATGAAGCTAGTGAGACTAATGGGTCTGCAGTTACCAGGGTCTGTGATTAGGCCACTCTTGTGTAATGGTATTACAATAGCTACTTTTTCAGGCTTCAGGAATGTAACGAATGGAGAGACTTAGATTAAAGATTTAAGTCAGGGTTCAGAAAGGCCATATTTTGCAGTGTTAATAAGGCAATCTGGTATATTGACAGGGCTATTGATGAAGTATTAGTTTTTGAAATGCCTGAGAGAACTTGTTCCACAATAATTAAAGAGCATGACTGGGATTGTGAAACCTGTGGGATATCTATAACTGTGGGTGGAGTAAAATTTGCGTTAAATTGGTTAGCTGGGACTTCAGCTATTTCCTTTTTGTCATAGAGTGTAGTATTATTGTGGACTAGTTCCAAACACTACTGGGTGACAGTTCTTAACTTCCTGACATAGGTAAAGAAAGATTTGCAGTTATTTTTGGTTTTAGTGGCTATTTTTAAGTTCATACTCAGCTTTGAGCTTCCCAATGGTTCCCTTAAGCTCCCTAGTTTGCTTGAGTGTACTCTTTAGGTAGGTAGAATGTGACCGTTTATAAACATTAAGTGGTTTCTTTCTCTGTTTATATAGTTTATTTATATGGGTATTCCACGACAGGGTTTGTTTTTAAGCTTTTCATTATATTTTTACAGATAGGGACTGCCTTATCAATACAACTATTTAAGTGAGAGTAGAAGTCAGAGGCATAGGCAGCACCTTAGGCAATAGGATCCTTCAGAGGAGGTTTACAGCATAATTTATTTAAGGCATCAAATAACTGAAAGTTTGCTTTTGAGAGGTCCCTAAAAACACACCTATTTATAAGGGAAGTACTACAAGTTTTAAAGGAAAAGGTCACTAAAATATGGTCTGAGTTAACAATACATGGTGATACATATGGAGCTGTGCAAGAAGTGGCCATATTTGTGAGGACTAGGTCCAGGGTATTGGGGCCCCTAGTAGGATGGTTAACTATTCGTGAAAGAGGGTTACCATTTATAATGTCAAGGAAGTGCTGGGCATAACAATTTGGCAATATAGGTCAGCCAGTTTATTGATGGATAGTTGAAGTTCCTCAGTAGAAGGGCCTTAAGTTTAATGGAAATTTCAGCTAATATGCTAAGACAGCTATCATGCTTAGAGGAGGGCAATAGAGGGTGATATGTAGTTCGATATAACATTCTTGTTTAAGGTGATTTGGACTTGTAGGAGTTCATATGTGGTTTCCCAAGGAATGTGTCAAAACGTAATGACATCAGTGACAAATACTCATACTCCTCCGCAATTGCCTGTGGGTCCGAATACATGATAGGTTTCATACTCAAGTATACGGGGACAGCTTTCCTTCTTCTAAAAACCCTATTTCTGTAACTATATGTATATGAATGTGTTTAAGTTGCCTGAGAACCTCAGGTTCAGGCAGTTTTTGTTAAGACAGCTGGCACTGAGCAGAGCCATATTAATGTGTTCCATGTTGGGATTTATTAGATTGGGATAGCCATTAGATGAACTCTGCCTAAAAAAGCCACTATGGGGATATCAAATGTTTTAGCCAGAGTATGTAAGCTTTAGTAAGAGTGGTGAAGGCTATTCCTGGCAAAGCAGGAAGACGTGGGAGCCATCTCATTCCAGGATGGTACATTCTGGATCCCGCTAGAATGCCACTGACTACATAGCCAATTGTCTTGTCTTTCAATCTGGGCATCATTCTGGGTGATAGCAAAATATCAGTCAAGACCAGTGCCTTTCTGCCTCAGACGCATGCATAGCAAGCTCTATCATATCCTTCTGTATGCCCCTCTGGGTAGAATATCAAAGGTCATTAACACCCACATGGGTCACTATCAGGTCATAATCGTATTTGTCAGGATAGAGGTACTAAGAGGTGTTATTACATCCCAGATCCTGGCTCCACCCAGATCCTGGCTCCAGAAAGACAGTAAACTGTTACCCCATTCTTATCAGCTTGGTGAAAGTGGTGTCTGTATGCCTTACAATGGAGTCACCTATTACTAAACCATTACCATGCTTTGATGCAGTCTATGTAGACCATAAGGGCTTGGAGTCTGCACACCTGTGACTCTTAGAGTTGTGTGTCCTAGGTGTGGGTGTGAAGGGTGAAGGTGGGGGTATTACTGTGTGAACTCATGTCCCAGGTGTCTTAGTCTTTATCCTGGGAGGTTTAGACAAAGTTTTTTCAACATCCACATGCATTGGTGTAGTGGAAGTGCTCTGTGCTGTATGTGTATGTGTTGTGCTCACTGAGTATGTTCTGAGCTGAGAAGGTAGATTCCAAGTTAAGTAAATACTTATACCTGTCACATACTGAATTATTTTGTCATAGCAATAAAGTTTTCGGTTAAGGTGAGGGAGTTCTTACACTGCCTCAAAATACCTAATGCTATCACACTGGCTACAGAAGAGGAAACATCTGACTGGGGTTCCCTAATGGCCAGAGCACATGAAGGGGTGCGAGATAGGTTTGGAAGAGGATAACTGAATGGGCTAGAAAAAGGTGATAAGCTAGGATATGGCCAAAGAGTAAAAGAACAAGCTGTGACTACTGCAGCAGTTGAAATGGGCAACAACGAGTAGTAAAAGTGTCAGAGTACATATGGTCAATAAGGAAATAAGTATCAGCAGCAAATTCAACTAAACAGCTTCAGCCAATAGGATTAAGCGATGTCTAGCTAGCCAGTAAAAACAGTGAACAATGGGTAGTCTAACTCAATGGATTTGGACACAGTAACTGTAATAGATACAGATTATGTAAATGAGTAGTCTCAGGTGCACTAACAGTGTAGCAGTCAGTCAAGTAATAAAGGTGTAT
The DNA here is from genome assembly GCF_019279795.1 of Protopterus annectens. Lineage (NCBI taxonomy): Eukaryota > Metazoa > Chordata > Ceratodontiformes > Protopteridae > Protopterus > Protopterus annectens. Next base: position 989,687,954 of record NC_056726.1, on the reverse strand, counting down.
CACAAAGGTAACCTTGTACTCTCTGCTGTGGTACTGTAGGGCTGCAGCTTTAAATACCAAAACAGTACAGTAATTAGAACAAGCAGAAATGCAACAACAGTGATCAAAAAGTGCAGTCAATTACTGAGATAATAAGTAAATTTGTATTTATATACTTAGTACGAGCAAAAGACAACACTGCAGTATTATCTTAAACAATGGTGGCAGTAACAGTACCAAAGCAACAAAAGGAAACAAATCCTGTCAACAAGTAAGAGGAAATATACAGAACAGAGCAAAAAGTCCCTCGTTACTCTAATCAAGCGAATCAGGGAACTAGTCAAGTCTCTGAAAGCAAACACCAATAGACGTCCACAAACCAGAAAAAGAGTTAAAACACCAAAAAACCAGGCAACGGATGTCCAGACCTCCTGGGTTTTAAGTATCCAAAGGTAGTTGAAGACAAACAGTCAGAACTTTGACTTGTAAACTAAGCCAGCACTCGGAAGCCAAAATAAAACCAAAGTACGTGTTTTAATGTCCAAAAGTAGTTAAAAACAGTTCGTTGCAATTACAACTTGTAAAATGAACAAAACCTACGCTGACAAATTTAGCTCACATTTCACCTCCCTATCACCCCCAGTTCTCCCCTAAGAAATAACCTCCACCACTCCACTGCCAATTATCATCAAAGAACAGGATGTCACTGCACTCTAAAGCTAGAAACATGGCCTCAGCAGTGTCTGATGATATCAGATTACCTCTTAAATAGCTTAAATCAGGACTTATCAGGCCCATTAGGATCTCTATTTAACCAAAGCCTCTGGACTGGTTTTGTCCTGATAGAATGGAGGACACCAACAGTCATCCCTCAGCCTAAAGGGGGACTTTCTACTGACCCAGGAAATGACAGACCCATTCTTATATGTAAGGCCATGGAAAGAATAATCATGGCTCTAATAAATAATGACATGGGAAACCTCCAAACACTGGACCTCCCCTAATTCAGCTTTGTCAGGGGCAGGTCATGCCTACTGAATTTGGTGGATGTCTTTGAGAAAGTAAGGCCACGGATGGCAGTAAAACACTACATTCCACCTACCTCGACCTGACCAAGGCATCTAACACAATTCCCCACTCGTATAAATCCCTACATCATCAGATGAATAGCCAATTGGCTCATGGACAGGACACATGTGGTTAAAGTGTTTGAGTCCAGATTCATCAGGAGGCCAGTTACTCAGGGCTCTGTGCTGGAACCACTCCAGTTTGGAATATAAAGGCCTCTGGATGACAAAGTCTGCTGATGACTGCAAGCTGGGGGAAATCATTGAATTTCCCAATAATGCAGATATCTTTCAAGAGGGTCTAGATTTGAAAAATGATTGGTGCCATAATCACGGCCTTAAACTAAATGCAAAAAAATGCATTATTATACCATTTGGGATGTCAGTCACCCTTGCAAATAACAACATCAGTAGATCACCCCTAACAGTATACTTAGAAGTGAGAGATCTAGGTACACATATAGTTGGTAGCCTGAACTTTGTCATGTGTCCGCAATGGTAAGGAAGTCCTTCCATATGGCACAACATTTAAGTAAACGTATGGCATCCAGATGCAAGAAAATTATAGTCCTGCTGTTCTTAGCCCTCATTAGACCAATAATTGAGTAGAATGAGGCATTTGGCATGTAATTGACTAGGCACTTACAGCAGCTGGAGTGACCTCAGAAGTTCTTCACAAAGAAAATACAGTATGTAAACAACATGAACTATGTGGATAGACTAAAACCCTATCCCTTTACTGTGTTTGCTACTGACTATTAAAAGGTGGTCATTGCATGACCTACAAGACACTCACAAATCCAGCCCTGATGGAGCTGCTACACATTTGCAAGTCAAACAGCATGAGGGTCACTCAATCTAGGGATCTAAACTTGGTCAGCGACTGAAACAAAACATGCTGGAGAGAGAGATATGTATCTTAGAGATTGCCCCTTCTTTGAAATAGTCTTCTTTTTCACAGTGAGCAGAACCCTTCCCTGGCCCTCTTCAAATGAGATTTGGATCAATGGATGGGGATTTTCAAATTCACACCGCTATTCCATTCGGTAAGTATACTCATTTGAATGTAGGTTCATAGGAGATTACTAGGCTAATGACTTAAGAACCCGTACAAGCCTAGCCACTATAACCTGATTTTACCCAATATATATATAGCGTTAGGGCAAGGGGATGGCATGGATTTGTGCCTGTGCATTGAATATCTTACAGACTGCCCCTGCTCACAGGGGAAAAAGGCACAAACCCATGCCATCCCCTTGCCCTAAGGCTATATATATATATTGGGTAAAATCAGGTTATAGTGGCTAGGCTTGTACGGGTTCTTAAGTCATTAGCCTAGTAATCTCCTATGAACCTACATTCAAATGAGTATACTTACAGAATGGAATAGCTGTAAATGGGATGGATACAAGTGTGATACACAAGAAATGAAGAGATTATTGAAATTAAATTAGAATGGAATGATTAAAGATATACATAAGATAAAGTTGAAAATAACAGTACACCATCTACGTGTTATGGATTTATTATATTAATGAAAGCATAATTTAACTTCTAATACAGGAAAGCTGTGCCCTTTTAGGTGACACAAGGGAAAACACAGCATATGTGAAGGTTATACTAGGCTGATTTGGTAAGCAAATTGCATAATGCAAATAAGAAGTGGACGTACAAAATTATCTGACAAGTTTTATGTAGTTAAAATGAGTTAATGTTTACAGATCGGATGGGTAGTGTTGATGTACCATGCGTAGATGTATGGAATTTGGTATAAACGTTGTCTTCCATTAGAATTAGACAATATGTTGAGGGATATTAAAATATTTTGCTCTTATTGCAATGAGAAACATTTTTCCTCTGACAGCATGATGGCTTGGCAGTAAGATCTCTGCCTCATAGCATCGGTGCTCAGATTTCAAGTTTAAATCGGTGCTCAGAATTCAAGTGTAATCTCTAGCAACTGCCTTTGTGGAGTATGCATGTCCATCCCCTATCTGGGTGGGCTTTCACAGGAACTGTAGTTTATCTGTCAAAAGCAGCACAGATTGTATTATTAATATTTAAACAAAGATAAAGGGCTTTAATATGTTTTATACAGGGGTATCCTTACATGGACACCCTACTGATTACTTTAAAGAATGGAAAGGGGAGATAGGAAATACTGAAAATGGAATACATAAAAATAGGAACACAGAAAGCAAACATCAAGAGGGTTGCGCTTGAGGAGGTGAGAGAAGACAGATACTATGTTTTTGTTGAGGATAACTCCCCTATTTTTTCAAATTTTTTTTATATTCAAGAGTAGTTTGAGTAAGAAATAGGTAAGAGTGAAGGTAGGAGGGAGGAGAAGGATAGGAAGGGGGGTGAAGAGGATTTTATCCTAACAAGAATCCCTCGTCTACAGGACCTCATATTTTTCCATTTCCTAATAGGGTTGCAGTCTAGGATGTCTATGTTGAGAGGGGCATTGACGTGTGGAGGCATCTCTGGTCCACAGACCTCAAATCTTTCCATTGCCTCATAGGCTTGCAGTGAAGGACCTGCATGTTGAGTGGAAGCATAGTGGCTTGCACCACCTGGGGCAAGTGAGTCTTCTGACTGCTGAAGAGAATCCTGGATTAACTGTGTGTTTCTACTACCTGCCTCACATGTTTTCAACCAAGTCCCAAAGGCAATATTTAGTGAGGCTTTTCAGGGTGCCTGCAGAACAGGTGCTACTGTACCAACTCTCTGAAGACATTTCTGGATGGGCAGAGGATGAATGTCCCCTAATCTGGGAGGCAAGCAGCTGGGCTGGGCTGCTACTAAGGATTCTGGGGTAGTAAAAAAATGAACAAAAATGGGAGAGAAATAAAATGAAGTACAAAATAATGCATAATTAATATAAAAAAGGGGATACAAGAAGAAATGCAGACAATAAATGGACACATAATGTTACACATTATTCCAATCTTTATTAGCAGTCAGTTTTATTTTTATTGCATCTTTATTCAACTAAAATAAAATTTCTTTGAAATGCTTATGCATACACGGGAACCATCAGCATACTTCTTTTAACCATTATGCCAACCTCCCACTTGGTTGAATCGGCCGTTCAACAAGTTTAACTTTCGATATTACAAGATCAAGCTTAATTATTTGATTAACTAAAGCTTCAATGTTGTAATATAGATGCCCTGTACCAGAGCAAGGTAGCCACTCAGAGGTACACACACACCAACTGCACACTCTTCAACTGGCCAGATTTTCATAGAATGTCCAGATTTGATTAATGTTTGGTCTGTTCCTCAAAATATGTACTTTTCTGGATTTTTGTGGCAAAACAGTGAGGGTTGAATTCACTAAATAATGACACTCATTTGAGTTTCAGACTTCATACCCTTCAGAAAATGCATAGTAATGTGCCTTTAATTCTAGCAACTTTTTAAGTTTCTAAGAGCAATATTTAAAACTTTTTCCAGTTTTAGAATCTGCCCCCTCCCCCCCATTATCTTTGGCTTTGTGCAGATTTTTTTGTGCCAAGAGACTGAGAGCTATGACTTACCGGCATTTAGTAGCAATGTTGTTACATTACAACAAGCTTCTGTACTGCATCAAGGTAGCCAGTCCCACAGAAGTACACAAAGAGACTCCCACACACAGCACAGGCACACAAGACAGAGACAGTTATACATCAAGGCTGAACAGAGAAACCCAGGCAGACTCCCCTCACATAGGACAGAGGCACACAAGACAGACAACTACACAGACTCTTGCACACAGGAAAGACACCCACACATGATAATGTTCAGTGTTGCTGTAGTGCTGTGTTTGACACCCACACAGGCTCCCACACACAAGACAGACACCCACACAAGATAAAGACAGCATTACAGCAAGACTGAACAGACAAGACAGACAGAGTCTTGCACACATGACAGACACACATAATAAAGACAGCACTACAGCAAGACTGAACGCCCACACAGACTCCCATACACAGGACATAGACACACAAGACCAGGACAAAACTACAGCAAGACTGATCAGAGACCCACATAAGACAAAAGCACACTACAGCATGACAGAACTGAGGCACCACACGTTATATTGATTTCCTTTTTAAGCACCAATAAGTGAAAAAAGTCTTCATAACTTAGACATATACACATCAGCATTATAGAAAGTGATGAACTGGTAGCTAAACTGAACAGAAAGAAGACTATAATCTTTTATTATTTAAAACCAATTATCATCCATGCACATGACTCAAAATATTCTCAAATCCTGATTTCTGAGGTTCTGATGATTTTTCTTCTACTAGCCAATCTTTAGAGCAAGACCCAAGTGTTGTTTGGTTTTGTGGCACAGAGGTACGAAGCCCTGGCTTCAACCCACATGACCTAAGACTAAATAGCATCTTGGGCACTGGAACAGCTGGGCAGGGGAAGATGGGAATGAGTGGCATTTTCTGACACTCCCATTTGAGGAGAGGGGATGGTAGACCCATTCAGACCAAAATGCTGTCATGGAAGAGGATGCTTGTGTTTTACCAATGACTACAGGATTGGGGAAAGTCTGCTTGGTGATCTTAAGCCAATGAAAGTAGCCCTATGTTGCAGTATGCAGAAAGGGGGAGGATACAGGATGCCTCTACAATCATGTGGGTGCACACAACAGCCACTAGAGACCTGACTAAGGCCAAAACAAAAATGTCATTGTTAGGATACTGGCAAAGACATGGACACCTGGTGCCTATATAGGTTCATAGGTAGGTACTAGGCTATCTGCCCGAGGGCATTTATAAGCCTAGCCAGAGTGTGTTGGCTTTCGCCACCCCATTGATTAATTAACTGAGCCTCTGTCAAGCAGAGCCAATGAAGTGATCCTGATGTCTCTTTTCCCCCAAAGTCTGGTGTCACCCTAAATGGAAGACTGTAGTACAGGAAAGAAATGAGCTAGTATGATAGGGGGACGTTTGATACTCTGCAAGCATGGCAGGAAAAATGCATTTAGGAAAAAATATCTATGTGATATGAAAACACATTTCATGGAAAGGGTCTGGCAGGCATGGTAGGAAAAGGCATACACAAAAAAGTCTGAGTGGTATGAAAATATATTTATTGAATGGGCCAGTTCAGAGAATATGAATTTGATCAGAACTTTAATAATGTATTATTTTTAGAGAGGACAACAGTACTGAAAAGGAAGGCTACAGAAGATAGAGATTCAGCAGATAAAGACAGGGTTCATCACTACTTTTACTTTAAATGTTTGCGTACCAAAGGAATGTATAAATAAATGCAATCATATGAAGTACTCAAAAGACTATGGACAGGATTCACGAAGGCTTGCATGGAGTGTAAGAGACGTGTGTGTAACACTCCATGCAAGCCTCGCGATCCAGGAACAGCCCTAAACTCCAGAAACCAGCCCGTGCCATGTCAGATCCAAATAAAGGGTGCATATGTGCCAATGGCCAAATATGTGGCCATTGGCAAGGTAACCCGATGCAAAAATAATAAAAATGTAATTTTTTTTTTTCGGCGATCGCCGATGTTTAAACCCAGCGCAGCCCCGCACAAATGGGCTGCGCTGTATAAAACATAAAAATGAAGGTTATAAACCCACAAATGTGGGTTTCATGCAATACATGGAATGACAATGCAGGGACCAGCAGACCAAAAACAACATGGCCACCGTGTAGTGGTTGCTAAGGGGGGAAGCTGAGTCTAAGACATGTAACTAAGCATTAGTAGGCCATCTCATGTAAACGAGGGTTAGGATACTGAATCTCACAGTCACATAGCAAATGAGCACAGTCTGAGTAGTGTAAGAGATACATAAGGGGGAGGAATAGAGTAGGAGATAGGTGACATCACAAGGGGGAATGGTAGAAAGAAATGCAGTTCATTGGAGGTCAGTGTAACATGACAGATGACAGACACAGATCATGGAAAGAGGTGTGCCACAATATAAGTCAGGAAAAGTCAAGAAATGGAAGGTGTACACTGTTACTTACACCAAAGTTTCTTGCTGGGCATGCATGCGCACGTGTGCGCGCCATGAAGCGCGAGTAGGGCAGTGTGTGCGCGTGTAAGGCAGACTGAGCATGTGGGAGCATGTTGGGGCATGTTTAACACTGTTTGCACTGGTGTGCGCGTGTGTAGGGCAGGCAGAGCATGTTGGAGGCTGTTGGCAGACGTGTAACTGTGTTTGCGCAGGTGTGCACGCGTTTTAACCCGAATAAGTAGATTCTGAACCGTGTAAGCACATGTGCGCGCGTGTAAGCCACTGTGAGCGTGTTTCTGCTGGTATGCATGTTGCTCCCCCCTGAAGAAACAGAGAGGAAAAAGGAAGCAACAGAATTAATAGGAAGCTAGCAGGGATAACTGCTGAAGCTAGCAGGTGAAAACAATTAGAAGCAGGCAATTACACAGGCAGAATAGTAGCCCAGCCCAGCACTTAAAACTCTGCAAACAGTAGTGCAGGATGTTTCTCTTAAGAGACACTGCAAGACAGGAGTAAGCTAATAGAAGTGAAAACTGAAAAAGCTTCACTCAGAGCAGAAATGTTAGGGGCTGCCATAGCTGTCATAATGAGACATAGGCGACTTGCTGAGGGTGGTGAAAATGCAGATGGTGCCAGACAACCCACAGTGAGGAGACGGAGAAGAGTGTACAGGCCCAGGGTCACCTACCACGGGTTACATGAGCTGGAGATAGTAGAGCGCTATAGAGTGGACAGAGAGCTCCTGCAGCAAATTGTTGAGCTGTGCAGGCCATGCCTCACACACAGAACCAACAGAGGGGAACCCATCCCAGTGGAAACCAAGGTATGTGTTGGCCTAAGAATACTAGCAACAGGTACCTTCCAGAGACCAACTGGCGATATGATGGGGATATCACAGGCATCAGCCTCCGGGGTACTGCACCAGTTCCTGGATGCCATGTCAGCACATGTCGGTGATCATGTATATTTCCCCAATACCCGTGAGATATTGGCCAGCAATATGCGTCTCTTCCAGCAAATAGTAGAATACCCTGAGGTAGTGGGTGCAATAGACTGCACGCACATACGCATCAAAGCACCAGCCGGTGAGCGGGGTAGGGCCTACATTAACTGCAAGGGCTTCCCCTCCATCAACTGCCAGGTCATGTGTGATGCCCAGGGCATAATAATGAATGTGTGTGCTGGCTGCCCTGGGAGTTTCCATGATTCCCACATCTGGCATTTGACGCAGCTGTACCAGACATTTGCCAATGGGGACATCCCACACGGACACCTAGTGGGGGATGCAGGTTATGCACTGGAGCCGTGGCTGATGACACCCATCAGAAATGCACACACACCTGAACAGTAACGCCATAATGAGGCACATGCACAAACACGTAATGTAATAGAGCGTGTGTTTGGGCTGCTCAAGTCACGGTTCCGGTGTCTGGACACATCTGGAAGAGCCTTGCAGTACACACCAACTACATGTACCCAAATTGTCATGGTATGTGCTATGCTGCATAATATGATCTTGCAAAAACAGCTGCAGCAGGACCAGCATAGGGCTGGGCCAAACAGCCCCCCACCATTGCCAAGGCCATCACAGGCAGAGCGTGACTCGGAGGAGGAACAACCTGAGCCTGCCCCAGTAGGCAGAAGGAGGCGTGCCCAGTATGCCCTGGCCTTGGCAAAGAGGAAACGCATAGCACATACACTGGCTCAGTAGGAACCCTGGGAATGATACCCCCTCTGACTCACTCAAATAATAACATGGATGCCTAAAATGACATGACCTGCTCACAAACATGTACAGGAAAGTGTAATATGCGCATCCGACAGAGGCAGCCCTGCAGCACCACCTGAGGCATGAATGCCATGTGTTAAGTAATGTAACACCATGTACTATATGCACACCTGAGCACCCTGACTAACATCCACCCTCACCAAGCATGAAGCCACAAAATGACAATGGGATGATCAAGTGCAATAACTGGCTGAAGTAATGCAGTTAGTCAAAGGGGAGCCAATGTGTTTCAGGCTGGGAAGACATGCGGAGCATGACATGATGCACCACCTGCTAGGGGTGGCGTGCACCTATCATTCCATGCCCCATGGATACTGGCAAAGGCTGTCAGTGCCCACAGGATGCCCTGAATAGGTAAGTCTCAAAACACAAACCCACCTTCATAGGTACCACAAGGGATAGGAACCTAGATGTAATGCTACCCAATGCCAGAAGTCTAAACAGCAAGATGTGTGCAGTGTAAACGCACACAGTATGGAGAATGTAGATATCAGTCCTGTAATAGAGAACTGGGTCAATGCTCACATCAGCACCCTAACACTACCAGGTCACATCTCATACTGTGCTGTACAGCCGCAAAACATGGAGCAAGCTACAAAAGGAGGGTGACTAGCAATAAATGTCAAGGATAACCACACCCCCATGTTGGTACTACAACAAGAAGCAGCATGGATTAGCCATGGTCAAATACCAATGGCTAAAACCGCCTCCCAGTATATAGCCTGCTGCAGACTACTGTCCTAATACCAGGAACTGCACCTGGCCTATGTTGGAATACATGATTATATCAAGCCCCCAAAACAGCATTATATTGCTTGAGTGAAAATACCCAGACATACACCGGGAGCATTATACTAGCACCAACACAGTTGGAGAAAAGCTCCCAGAATCCATAAACAAAAATGCCCAGGAACAACATACCACTCCCACAAGAGGGGTAAGCATACTGGATGTGATAATCAGCAACATGTGTACTGGATGGCAAGATGAGAAGTGTATCCTTCACTGGTAAGACCAGACCATAGAGTAATTACACTGGATATACACATCCCGACCCCAGTCCTTGGCCAGAATACCATAGTGAAAAACATGTGTAAAGCATAGGTTGCAGCCCTCCAAACTGATGTTGAATCCACGAAAGGCCCTGTGCAAGTGCAGAATATGGGACACACCGCAGAACATGTTATACAGGCATTCCATGAACACAGCCAGGAATGCTTGGAGTATGCAATCACAAATAACAACAACACACAATGCCATACACGCAGGCATCTGGCATGCTGGACTTCAGCCATTATCAAACCATGCAAGAGAATGAGGAAGCTACCACATGATAGAGCAAACTTAAAAAGGGAAGTAATCACTGACCAGTAGTATGGCAATAACATGTCCACACATACAATCCACTAAGTCCAGCCACAACAAGTAGAATCTGTGAATCCAGTGGCAATGTGACACCTGTCCCAAGTACACAGACAACCACAACTCCCCCCAATAAATACAAATATATGTGATAGATGCAACCATGTATCCAAACCAGAGGTTGAGCTCCCCCAACAGTCCCACATAGACCTACCACAACTGTAAACCAAACACATAAACACAGAAAAATATTCCCGGAGGCCCTAATTACAAACCACAACCTCCAAACATAGCACATGCAACAAATAGTACACAAAGCTGGTGTGCCAAACAGTCACAGGCCAGAAGGAGAAACAACATGCCTGATACAGTTGTAATAGGTGTCTGTATAGGCAGACACACTGCTGTCACACTCACCAGACTGAACAAGGGAAAGGGTAGAGTAAGCTGCCTGTAGGCTGCCACAAAATGCCACATAACACAAGTATGCAGGTCATCCCAAAGCAAGCAGAAATATGATGCACTCAATGTCCATGCTGGTGTGAATGACCTGAGATGTACCTCCCTGGTCTACATGAAAAGAGACATGGATGATCTCTCCGAGTATGTACCCCAGGCCGGTATGACACTGGCTGTGTGCAGCATCCAACCCTCACCAAGAATGATGCCACAGTACAAACACAGAATGATCATGTTTAACAGCTGGCACAGTTACAGCTGTCAGTCCAAGAGGGTCTAATGTCTGTCTGCTTGAGATGTCAAGCATGACAAGCCATGCTGCTGTTCCAGGGATGGCTTGCACCTGTTACCCCTGTGCGTCTGGATACTGGATAAGGCCTTTGCCACCCCCATAGAGCCGTATGTAGGCAAGGCCAAAAAGACTACCCACCACCCTAGAAAACATAAGTGGTAGGAAACATAAGGGTAATGCTGACCAATGCCAGATGTGTAAACTGCAATATGCATGCCCCTGAGGCACTTCACATTATGGAGAACATCGATGTCTGTGCAGTGACAGAAGCCTGCTGCAAGCCTAGTGATAGCACACCAGCACTACCAGGTTATACCACATATCATGTGTTATGGCCCCAACACCTGGACCAAAACATCAAAGGAGGGGGAGTATCCATATGCAGCACAGACACCCATATGGCCAGGTAACTGACAATGCACAAAGCAGCGGAGACCACCCATGTGCACCTAAGTGTAGTCCAAATTGCTGTACAGTCTGTAGCATGCGACAGACCACACTCTCACACACAAGAACTCCACCCAGACATCCTGAAGACACTGGACAGTATGAATGTCCCAATAAATACCAGACAAGGTACACACAAATTACCACATAGGTGGCAAACCATTATGTATGCAAGGAGTAATCAGGGACCTAGGGACACAAGTCGACAGTAATCTGTCATGTGACACTCACAATGCCAATGTGGCTAGGAAGATTGTCGATACTGGACACCGTATCATGAAAGGATTCACATCTACATCAACAGAGGTCACTGTGCTGCTGTACTGTTCCCTTATCAGACCCATAATCTAGTACAATGACTCATATCGGATGTATCGTATGTGACACCTGCAGCGGTTCGGAAGACCTCATAGTTACCCCACCAAGAGGTTAAAGGGTGTGAAATATATGTCATATGTTGCCTGGCTGTAGACACCCCAGCTGAATGCAGTCAAAGACTGCCTACACAGAGGCATTGTATGTCTGTTGTACAAGGCCATGTCCAACACAGGAGTAATGGACATGCTCCACCACAGGAAATCAAAGCCATTGGAGCTGTGAGAGTGACAGATGTCAGCCTCAACACATAATGAAATAAGATGTGCTGGAGGGACAGATACATAACCCAGAGGCTCCCCACACCCAGAAATAGGATCCCAATCCATGTTATGCAGAGCCCCTCACTGACACCCCTCAACAGGAATATTGCCAAGTGGATGGATGATCGTACATGTATACTGGGGGTCTTCACTGTGTCACGACCAGACAGAGGCACAGTAAAGAAATTCATAAATGGCCATAATAGAAACATAGCAAGGGGTGGCGAAAGACACACACACTCTGGCTAGGCTTACTAATGCCCTAGGGTGGATAGCCTATTATGAACCCATGAACCTATGAAGATACAAATTGTACAGGACACTAAGGATAATCACAAGGCTTACCTAACTGATGGTAGGAACCATGTTGAGCATCCACAGATATGCTCCGAATCACACAGATATTACAAACAACATACCAAACACACACACATATTGCTAACATACAACCTGACAGGTGCAGTGCAAACACCCCCCAGAGTGCAAAATATCTATCCCAGCAGACTGCTGGTCCCCTGACATTGCAGATGCTGAGGTAGCAGCCATCATCTGCAAAGCAAAACACACAGCAGCAAAGGTATGTGATGGTGTCCTGGGCTGAGGCCAACATGGACTCCAAGAATAATGGAATGCCAAATCACACTACTGCCCAATGTCAGCCTTACTACAGGATATGTACCCAAAGAGCAGTGTACAACAACAGTGGTCCTTCACAACAAAGGTGTTGCCTGAATGGATACTGCAAACTACCACCCCAGGATCCTGACAAGCTTGGTCTGCACAGCTATGGAAAGGATCAGTATGTACGGCAGACAGAAGGCTATTGTGGACCTACTGATGCTGGACCCTACACAGTGTGGCTGTCGTAACTGCAGATCCTGCCCCTAAACATGTTTGACCCATTTGAAGCAGTCATTAAGGTCATTGATGAGGGCAATGTGGTCCACACAGCGTAGCTGGACCATGCATATGCTTCTAGAAAATACCGTATGAGTTCAGTATGGATATGTTCACCAGCTTTAATATATACCCCTATGTCAGTAGAGGGGTTGCAAACTAGACCAAGAACAGAACTGACATGGTCAGACATGCCACATCCATGTCAGACTACAAAGCAGATATGAGTGGCATCCCACAAGGCCTGGTCCTGGGCACCCCCCGTTCTGTATATATGTCCCATAGGTATAGGCCAACATGGAAGGACTGTGACTGAATTTTGCTGTTCTGTACCTACTGACTTTGGATTTTACCATTTGGTCTGATTTTGCTGCTTTGTACCAACTGTCTTTTTTTTTATTTTACCACTTGGCAGCTAATACTTTTTTTTTTATTTTTATCTTCACTTGTCGGTTCTTTCTGGCTCTTCATGTATGCAGAGGAGTACAACCAGCCCACCATATCCGACCCCCAGCTGACACAAGCAACTCACAAAAGGGCCACCTATAAACAGACAACTGGAGCCATAGCCATGTCAGCAAGATAATTGCAGAACTGTGTATAGACAACCACCGTGGATATACAGTAAGTGCCCACAAATTACCACACAGGTGTTAACCCTTGACGTACCTAACATGTAATGAGAGATCTTGGTACAAAAGGTGATAGATATCCTGCACTGGACAAACATGTGGCTGTAGTGTTCGCAGAAACATATACTATATACCCACCCAAACATGAAGGTTGGCAGATGTAGATAAGGGGATGTCACTGTGGCTCTGCAGTCATCCTCCATCAGCGTCACAGTTGACTACAATAGCCCCTGTGGGATATACCTCAGCAGACACCTCCATCAACTGTAAAGTCCACAACAGTACCCCACCAGGAGTAGCAAAGAGCATGAACAGATGCCATGTGTTGCCTGAGTAAACAAACTGCAGTCCCACACACTGCCATACTGCCCAGCTACAGGCAAGCTGTGCCTGATGTATGAAGCCATGTCCAACCTGGAATCAGTGAACATTCTGCACCTTGTACAATCTGAATGGCAGTGAGCTATGCACATGAGAGACCTGAACCCCAGCACTGACATACATAGGACAAGCTGTACAGAATGATCCATAACACAGAAGGCACCCCCACTCTTCAGTAAACTCCTGGTACAGGTCAGCCAGAGACTCACTTATCGACACCCCTCAAGAGGAATCCTGATGAGTGGATGGGAGATGGGAGGCTAACCCTGGGTATCACTGTTATGTCAGAGGTAGACGGAGGCACAGTATACTAACCATGACATATGTCATGGCAACCTCCAGTTACAATGTGTGTCGAAGGACAAACACACCCTGTGACTAGCATCAGAAATGGCCCAGGGAACATCGCTAGTGTTTGCCAATGTCCACCCATGTTGTGGAATACACTACCAATGTTGGATGAGCCTGGTGTAGGTAGTACATATCTGAACATAATGCAACATGGTCATATGTGCACAACTGGCCCCTACACAGTCTGTTGTGCTCACTATGAAGATGTCAAGCAGTCATAGGACTAAAGCCCAGGATACTCTCGACCACAGTGAAAGTACTGAACCAGTACACTATACAGTACTACAGTGTTAGGTCATTATGAAAGTATGTTGAGAACTGTCTGCAAAGTATCCCATGCAATCCCTGCAGGCAGAGTATAATCCCTGTTGTGGCAGACATGAAGCAGTTGGCCAGTTAGTACACAACATGACACCCAACACACAACCATAAATGTGAGATATTGTTGAAGTTCACACACACCCAAATATGTGGTGGACTTCAGAGTGCAACATATGGAAAGCTCACACTGGGCATGCTCGCACACTTTGATAAATGAGGCATATGTCAGACAACATGCCATGGAAAGGCTGAACTGGGCATGCTCACACACTTAGGCCATATCTCCGTTAAGCAGTTGGCCACACATATCTGGTATTTGTACGTGTCAGTCCAGGAACCAACCACAACACAGCAATCTGCCCAGTGCACACAGTAAATGACTACAGAGACATAAGTGATATAGTGGATCACCATCATATGCAAACATCTTCCACAGATACACAAGTTGGTCATAGGAACAGGGAATGCTATGGCAATAAAGACCTGCAAACAGTAGAACAGCACAACAAATATTGTGCATCCGACAATTGAACATATGGGTGTAGAGGTCAATACTAAGCTTGTTGCCCTAGGGAATGACAGCTCAGCCAGAGTGTGCTTGGCATCTGCATCCCCAGTACAGTAGGCTACTGTGCCACTGTAAAGTAGGTCACATAAGGCAACATGTGAGGCTAGTGAGCTGTGCCTCTGTCAAGCAGGGGCACCGTGGAGGCCCCAGGGATTAAATGTGCTAAGCCACAGCCATGTTGTTGGTGTGTGCTGGAAGAGGGTTGCTGAGGATCTCTAACAGTAAGTGTCCATCAATAACAGACTGAGGGGAGCCCTATCTGCATTCTCTGGACAATTCCACTGTCAACACTGTGTTGTAATGATTATGTGTGAATGAAGTGCCATGCCGGAACTGTTCACAGATGTCCTCCCTCTGTGGGCTACAGCTCTGCAATGTATTAGCTCACTCTGTCTGTTGTACAGCTCATATATGGCTGGTGTACACCTGACAGGTGTCTTGTTGTGGAGCAGTCATGGGTATATGTGGGATAGCATGATCAATGGAAATCGTACACATGCTCATAGAATGCAATTGTCAAGGATTATGCTGATTGGCCAGTATAGTCCCCCAGCATGGGTCCTCTGAAGTCATCCACCCCAGTCTTCACAAGTGTAGAGTCTGCTTGTGCTAAATACAGTTTGTGTGCAGTGACAACCTTGCCTGGGGGTGGAGATGGGATATGGATGTCCAGGGAAAGGTGGGTATGGTCAGATATCAACAATGGTGGTCTACCTCTGGTGTGGAACAGTGAGTACCCACATTGCAGATGGACAGGTGCAATATGTATTCCCCCATGTGGCTGTGGTGTGTGGTTCTGCCATAGCACATGGACCCAGAAATTGTAGTGGCTGTAGGGTAAAGTGGTAGAGGCCTGAGTAGTTCTCACACACAATATGCCTGTACCTGATGTTAACAACTGGAATGGTGTATGTGAACACCTGCATATCCCGGCACTGTTCCCAGGGAAGCTAAGTGTGTGTCCTGGATGTGGGTGTGGTGTTCTGGACTGGTTGTGTTGTGTGTTACAGGTCCTGTGGTCACAAAGCATGGTATAGAACATAACCTGCCAGTGCGATGTGCATATCTGACCCTGACGTAGGTGGCTGCAAATGCATATATATGCTATCCCCCACCTGACAGGTAGTACTACATGTACATACCTCTGTAGAAATAAAGATGTCAGCACCCTATAAATACTGCAGGTGCAGAACAGGTGCCCAATAATTCGGATAGTGCGCTCTGCTAATGTGTCTCCCTCAAGTGTCATAATATAGTTAGGTAGGGGTTTGAATCCTGCAAATGCTCAGTGTGTGTGTGTGTGTGTGTGTGTGTGTGGGTGGGTGAGTGGGGTTTGTGTGTGTGAAAGTCTGTGAGAGGGAAATGTCCCTTTTGGCAACTGGGAAAACACACTACAGGATGCACATTCCCCTTTCTAAACACTGATGATGTCAGCACCCTATAAGTACAGCAGGAGAAGGGAAACCTCTCAATAATGCGAATAGCACACTCTGCTAATGCGTCCGTTTCTAGTGTCATAACATAGTTAGGTAGGGGTTTGAATCCTGCAAATGCTCAGTGTGTGTGGAGGGGGTTAGTGTGTGTGCAAGTCTATATGAAGGAAATATCCCTTTTGGCAACTAGTAGAACACACTACAGGATGCACATTCCCCTTTCTAAACACTGATGATGTCAGCACCCTATAAGTACAGCAGGAGAAAGGAAACCTCCCAGTAATGTGAATAGCGCGCTTTGCTAATGCATCCGTGTTGTGTTCCATAACATAGTTAGGTAGGGGTTTGAATCTTGCAAGTGTTGGGGTGAGGGGGGGTTAGTGTGTGTGCAATTCTGTGTGAGAGAAATGTCCCTTTTGACAACTAGTAGAACACACTACAGGATGCACATTCCCCTTTCTAAACACTGATGATGTCAGCACCCTATAAGTACAGCAGGAGAAGGGAAACTTCCCAGTAATTCGAATAGCGTGCTCCTCTAATGCATCTATCACGAGTGTCATAACATAGTTAGGTAGGGGTTTTAATCCTCCAACTGCCCAGTGTGTGTGTGGAGGGGGGTTAGTGTGTGTGCAAGTCTGTGGGAGGGAGATGTCCTTTTTGGCATCTGTGAAAGCACTCTACAGGATGCACATTCCCCTATCTCAGCACGGATGATGTCAGCACCCTATAAGTACAGCAGGAGAAGGAAAACCTCCCAGTAATTTGAATAGCGCACTCTGCTAATGCGTCTCTCCCAAATGTCATAATATAGTTAGGTAGGAGTTTGAAACCTGTAAATGGCATGTGTGTGTGTTTGGATGTGGGGATGCTGTGTGTGTGCAATTCTGTATGAAAAACATGTGCTTTTTTGAAATCAGGAGATCACACTACATGATGCACATTACCCTTTCCAAACAGTGATGATGACAGCACCCTATACATACAGCTGGAGAAGAGGCATCTACCAGTAGTCAGAATAGTGCACTCTGCTACAGCGTCACTCTCAAGTGCCATAACATATTTAAGTAGGGGTTTGAAACCTGCAAGTGTGTGTGTGTTTGGATGTGGGGAAGTTTGTGTGTGTGCATTTCTGTATGAAAAACATGTTAATTTTGGCAATCAGGAGATCACACTACCTGATGCACATTACCCTTTCAAAACAGTGATGATGTCAGCACCCTATAAGTACAGCCAGAGAAGAAGAACCATCTAGTAATCCGAATAGTGCGCTTTGCAAATGCGTCCCTCTCACGTGTCGTAACTTAGTTAAGTAGAGGTATGAATCTGGCAAGTGTGTGTGGGGGTAGTAGGGTGTGTGTAAATGCAAGTGTGAGAGAACAGATCCTTTTGGCAAATACTACAATACAGCAGATGCTGCATATTCCCCCAGTAAACACAGGGGATGTCACCACACTATCAGCACAGCCACACAGGGCTAGTTGGCCAGTAATACCAATAGTGCGCTTTGCTACTGGGTCTATTACCATTGTCAGAGTACAGATAGGTATGTTTTGGTAACCCACAACTGCCATGTGTGATTGTGTCACACATTATGACCTTGTGTGGGTCTTTGTGCATAACAATGCATGCCATTGCCTAAACCAGCAATGGCATTGCACACATGATGTATGTGTGTGACACATACACATAAATACCTGTGACCTGCAGTAGTTGCCATGTCTGACACATGCCTTGAGTGGATAAATGGTATTTGCAATGTATAACAATATGACTGTGTCTTACTGTGCAGGGGCCGCATGTGGTATGTGTTTATACAGTGTGGGTCTATATGGTAAAATACCTACAGCAGGGGATACACATCTGGTCTGGGCCATATAGTCTACATGTATTCGATGTACAGGTGCTGCATGTTCCCACCTGTTGTGGGAGTGGTAACATGTCATTCCACTGCAATTCAGTGACCACATGCTGTGAACCCTTCAACTAGTGTGTTGTAGCTACAGTAATGCTCACGCACAATGTTTGGCTAGATGCAGTCCAGCCATATAAAGACAGTTCTTGGGACTGTCATATTGCCAGTGTTGTTATGGAGGATAGGTGGTTTTCCTGTGTATGGGAGGGTTGGGTGTGCCAGGCTATGAACCAGATGGCAGTCTGACACACTGTTAGCTGCACATGATTAGGCCCTGATGCTTTGTGCTGTGCCAACAACCTGGAGTTGTGTGTATCTGTGGTGCCTTGGGATACCACCCCCCTGTCCATGTGTGTTACATGTGTAGGGGACGACAGGCATGGTATGAGGCATAACCTGGCAGTGATGGGTTGCACCTGTGAGCCATGAATCAGGACTCTGGTACTGCAGAGACATTGCAGTTCACCGTGCTGAGGACAGTGTCCAGTGCATGCATCTTGCGGTGTACACTGCTGGTGTTGTGTAGCAGCACTGTTAGTGTCCTAACCTGTGTGATACCCGCAGAGGTGGCTATGTAATCCATGTCCTGCAGCATAAGGCAGTATGTGTGTATCAAGGAGCTTCGCCAATATACATCGGGCCATAGGTGTCACGTGCAAGCTGACCCTTGCACATCATTGTGGCTTCCCTAACATGTAAGCACACGTTGACAGCCAGCGGATATCCTATGAATGACATTGGAGACTAAGCAGAATGTAGACATACAACACCCTTCCTACATATAGTGGTAGCATACCTGGTGAAGGTATGTTGGCAACCAAGATCAGGCTCATACTGGCCCGTGCCACATGTTGAGAGATCCATTCCGTGTTCCCTATCATGTAGTCCAGGGAGGTATGTCTCAGGTCATCCATAGTGGCATGGTCAATGAGTGAGTCATATGTGTCCATGCCTCTGACTGACCTGTATGCATGTGTTCTGTGGTGGACCATAGTGCCCCTGAGGTATATCATTGTGACCTTCACCAGATACAGCCTGTTGAGCGGGACCCCAGTGCAGCACCCAAGACAGGTACCTGACACATCTGTAGCAGGTGTGTTGTGTAGCCCTACAGGCTGTGAGTGTGTGGCACACGGGATGTGTGTGCCATGTGTGGCATGTGCTCTCTTCCGACGGAACATATGCCTGTGTGCCAGCTGTGGAGGTGTGTGATGCTCAGGAAGGATGCTATTCTGAGTCCCCAAGTATGCCACAGTGTGTTCAGCATGCTGTCAGTGCATGTCTATGTCTGACTTGTATTGTAGTCACTGTAATATGACATGCCACCTGACAGGGTATGGCATTACTGGGTTCAGAGAGCTCAGTCCCCAGATTGGCTATGTGGTGGCATCCCACACATGGGTTGTATGTTCCTGGCCAAGAGTGATGGCTGACTGCATACATGTGGCAGCTGTGACATTGCCACATGACTCACATAAACCACAACTGGACCATAGAGGTGATTCACAGGTTACCTTTGCACATGCTACCCTAGTAGTGTGATTGCCATGGTGAGTACCAACACATAGGGCCAATGGGGAACAACATACTGAAGGTGTGTATGTGTGGGTGTACTGCTACTGTTTCATAGCACTGGCATATATGACTGCACACATGGCTAAATGCCAGGTAAGACATGTGCAATGTGTCACAGGCAACGTACATGCGAAAGGGACGGACAGTGACGTTCTGTCATGTGTAAACTTGACATACGTATCGTATGCTATGCAGATGTCACTAGGAGTGCACAGAAGCATTGTAACTTTGCATTGCAGGTATAAGCAGTGTTCCAGAGAACCCCAAGCGAACATGCATGCAAACAAAGTTACAGTAAGCAGGGCTGGAAGTAGTTCATTGCACTACAAAGAAGGGGTAACACTAACAGTAAGTAACAATGCAAATATTTAGGCACTATCAACATGTACCCAGGCATACACAGCGCAGATGCCCATGGTAGAACTGATATTATGTCATAGTTAATTGTGATTTGGATTACATTGGTACTGCACACATATCAACATCCACAAACATCCACATTGCATAGTCGTTGTGGGCAACTTGACACCATTACTGTACATGTCCACCATTGCATATCACTACTTGCGTTAGCTTCCCCCCTGTGCTACCCATGTATGCGGCTATCTGTTGACATCCTTACCACCGGCATGCAATTATGTGCAGCTGTTACACTTTGGTACATACTATGGGTGCAGATAACAATTCAGGACATTCATATGGTTACTGCATCAGGCATGCTGGGATATACACACAGTCATATCAGCACACTGTACTGTTACCAACATGATACTACTAATACACTTCTATGTAGTCACCCTGTGCATCAGCAACATGTTTACCTGTTCCCGCAATGATGTTGGAGATTGCAGGAGGTGGCACAGTGTCATCATATGCACAGGGTGTGAATTAGGTATGCCTGAGTCTGCCACTGATACCAACAATTGACATGTGTGTGTATGTGTGTTGGTGGGGGCAGCAGTACAGGGTGGGGCACTGTTGGTGCAGTGTGTGCGTGTATGTGGTCACCCTAGGTGTTAACATTTCGCATGTGTGTTTGCACGCACACAGTTCCACCTCATGGCTGCCATATAGAGGGGTTTGTGGATAGTCACAGACTGTACCTGGCAGGTCATACAGATCAGTGTCTGTGGGCACGGACACGGTACCTGTGCCTGGCAGGGGTGCTACAGACCGTATCCAGTACTAAGCCAGACTGGGTACTGTCATCAGAAGTGGGAGTGTGTTGACTGGACACAGGTCCCTGTTGGGACTGTCCAGAGCCACGTGCACGTGGTCTCCTGGGGAGTTCTGATGACAGCACAGACCCAGCATTGCTGGGGCTGCTGCTGGCACTATGGGGGCATGCATAGGCCTGTTGTCATCTGCGCCGACTGCCAGCTGTCGCCGCAACCGCCCACCATTGCCCTGGCTCATGGACATTTGGTTGTGGAACTGCTGTAATATGTCCCCACAACGTCTGTCTATGACATCAGTGAAATTATGGATAGCATCCGCGATGTCACGCATACTGTCAGTCATGGCTGTGCAACATGCTCTCAGCTCCCTCAGACCCTGTCTGGTGTACCTTTCCATATGCGACTGTGCCTGCATGACAGCCCGAAACATAGCTGAGGTTGACAGACCTCTTTGGGCACGTCTGCCAGAGGCAGTACACCCATGGATGCTCCCACGAGAAGCCATGGGCAACTGTCTGTGGGGTACCATCGCAGGACCATGCCCATGGCTGCTGTGTGGGGAAGCATGTGCCACAGATACCACATTACCCTGGTCAATGCCCACTGTATCCTGTCCATCACCTAGGGACAATGGTGACAAAGGATGTACTGGCAGGATGACTGTGCGCAATGATGGGGTTGACAACTGTGTACTGTCAATTGGCTGACCAATGGCGGACCCTGACACACCTTTCTGTACCATTACACAGATATCATCATTACCAGTACCTGTGGCACCAGATTCAGGATCCCTGCTGCAGGACACCAGAGCAGCACCAGAACCTGTGGGAGGAAGACAGGAAACACAGTTTACAGTGTCCACACAATGTTACCAGTGATGCACTTATGCACACATGCACACATGCACACATGCACACAGGCACACATGCACACATGGACACAGGCACACATGCAGACATGCACACGTGGACACATGCACAAAGGCACACATGCACACACGCACACAGGCACACATGCACACATGCAGACATGCACACGTACACACATGCACACGTGGAAACATGCACACGTGGACACATGCACACATGGACACATGCACATGTGGACACATGCATACATGCACACATGGACACATGCACACATGCACACGTGGTCACGTGTACACATGCACACATGGACACATGCACACAGGCACACAGGCACACATGCACACATGCACACAGGCACACATGCACACATGCACACGTGGACACATGCACACGTGGACACATGTACAGATGCACACGTGGACACAGGCACACCTGCACACATGCACACATGCACACATGCACACATGCACACATGGGCACAGGCACACCTGCACACATGCACACCCTGCAGTATACACACAGAGCACTACTGAGTTACACTAGTGTTACTAGCACTATCAGGACTATTATAGGTATTGTTAAACACACTCACCAGCATGGATGGCCTGCCTTGCTGTAACCCCGGAGGGACCTGCAGAAATGATGAGATTAATGTCAGTGGGCACAACTGTGCCAATGATACTGCATATGATACAGTGCAGTAGTACACCAGTTGCCTTTCACACGTCAGCTGCTGATATTGCCATTATCACACATGCACAATAACATACTATGATGACAGCTACATACCACGGACACACCTTACACATGCATAAACTAAGAGTGTACAGAACAGGCAAGTGTACATATGGCATATTACCTGCACGCTCCATGTCGTGCTGCTGTGTGGATCCAGCCTCCATCATGATGCAGGTGTATTGCTGTTGCTGTTCTGGGGCTGGAGCCACAACACTTAGGAGTAGCCCCTCCAGTCTGGTGAGGGGGGGTGTGTGTGGCCACCCCACCTCCTGTGGCAACCTGTTGCTTGTGGATATCTGATGCACGCTGACGGACATTTCTGATTAAATCACTGCAGTGATGTCGTACCTGCTCATATGTCCTATTATGCGTGCCAATGTCATTTACCCTACGGACAAGGTCTTGCCACAATGCAGCCCTCTCCTGCTGATTCTGACTGGTGCGGGAAAACAGTATGTCATACTCCCGCACCAGGCTCTGGTGTATCTCCTCATCTTCCGCTGCAGAGTAGGTGGGATTACGCTGACGCGCCATCTCCCTGGAAGAGAACACAAACAGGATATCGGCAGACTATGTCAACAATATATGGCACACATACTATACAAGATACTCATGTGTAGTGATATACTACTACTCCCATATGTTGCATGTGTGTGTCTCGTGGTGGATACACAAGTACATGGCCAGATATCAGTGCTCAGCCAACACCTGTGCAACAATACCTGCCACATTCCACACAACATAGTAGCATACCCCATCGGTCAGCACACACTGACAGGTCCAATGCACAACCTCACTCTGGGGGTTCATCCCAAGGTACCGTATGTGGGACGCCATCCACTAATGTGATGTGGACACAAGTTACTCGGCCTGGATATACATATCCCACCACCACCACCAGCACAGTAGACTACTTTGATATGTATGTGATTAGACAGTTATTCACTTGTTAGGACTGAGATGGTATCCATGCAGCACACTGGGCCAGTGGAAGCCACAGCCCACACTGCTGACCCCCTTGCAAATGCTTACCACGGACATCCCACAGATTGGATGGAACTTGCACACACATTTCTAACCCAGACCCTATGCACAAAGGTTAGGCATCCTGTCCGGTGGACCCCAGACAGAGGCAGATTGTATAACAATAGCAGGAGGCTACTGCAGGACAGAGCAGATTCACATTAAGGGAAGGCATCTGTGGTCAGCACTGGTACTACGCTACGGTCTCTCATAACAACGGCCATGGCCTACTCTGGGAGGGAAATGGCCACTAACACTATGGATAACCACAAGGCCTTCTTCAGTTATGTTACACATATGGACCAAATGCCTCAGATATGCTCTGCGTTAATACACACCTACTTAACATTCACCAAACACACAGATATTGGCAACATTCTTGCAGACAGGTTCGGTGCACGTATCCCCCCTCCTTCACCCCCACCAGTTGAAATACTTATCACAGATGTATGTAACCTCCCTATCATCTCACATGTCCAGGTGAGGGCCGCCCTCAGCAAAGCAGAACACACAGCATCACTGTGACCTGATGGTATCCCTGGATGTGTGCTACATGCACTCCAAGAGGACATACAACCGCATATAAGACTGATAATTAATCTTGGCCGTACAGGATATGTACCTGGACACTGGCATACAGCAACAGTGGTCCCACACCACTAAGGAGGCACCTCTACTGACCCTGGGAACTACCACATCATATGCATAACCGGCCTGGTCTGCTAAGCTACGGAATTATTCAGTATGGGATGCATATGCAGTGATATCGGGTACCTGCAGACACTTGTTCCCAGCCAGTTTGCCTTTGTGATGGGCTGATCCTGCCTTTTGTACCTGGCTGACCTTTCAAAACAGTCACTACAGCCATTGCTGAGGTCAACGCACAGACAACTGCTGCCAGGATCATGGCCTAACACTGATTGACATGTAATGTATAGTCATCCCCTTTTGGTGGAACTACGTACACACAACATATCACATGGACATACCTATAGATACAGACCTATGACACATTTGGAGGGTTCACAATATTCAGACTATTAACCTGCTACTTTGCATTACCTGTGTTTGTTGCAGCTGGTTGCATTACCACTGCTTCTGCTTCCTGCTGCTACTGTCACTGCTGACAGCTTAGACTCACAGTGTGTAGCGTTTTTTTTTTTTCTCTCTGTCTCTGTCTGTCTCTCTCTCCCTCTGTCTGCTTCCAGACAGTGCAATGAACGTATTGAATGTGTGGAGTGTTAGTACAGGATGCTTTTGTAGGTATCTGCATAGGTCCATGTGATGGCCTCTGCACCAATTGTAAGCCAGCATTTGCTAATTGCATGCAGCCAGTTGTGTACTGATTGCAGTTCTCACTGTGATTTCAGGACAGTGCTATAAAAGGGTATGTGAGATAGGCATTGCCCTTTCATATTGTAAGGGCGGGGACCATGCTGGTATGCTGTGGACACTGTTCTGTGAGTGTAAAGGTTAGTATCTCTCTCATGATTCAGGCTGTGTTGTAGATTCATATTTCTCCATTCCTCTCTCCTGTTCCCTGTAGTAAGTGTGTATGCACAATGACACCTACAACTATATATAGATATATATTTATATATATATATATATATATATATATATATATATATATATATATATATGTAAATATACATACATTTATATATGTACATTAACTGACATTATTACCTACAAGCTACCAACTAGCATGGCTGTTTCTGTTCACACACTACTATTATGGGAATCCACTAGTTTTGACAGTAATTCTAAATGACATGCTTTGTGTACTACACATCCTATATTCCCTTTACATTCATCCCTACTATTACATGTTATATTTATTTTAGCACCATGCTCTTGTATAAGAGTCATGGCTTAGTGGTAGGTCATATAGA
This sequence comes from Protopterus annectens, assembly GCF_019279795.1. Taxonomy (NCBI): domain Eukaryota; kingdom Metazoa; phylum Chordata; order Ceratodontiformes; family Protopteridae; genus Protopterus; species Protopterus annectens. Next base: position 989,662,154 of record NC_056726.1, on the reverse strand, counting down.
CTACTGTTTCCAAGGTCCTGGTTTCGGGACTGACAGTGGGATTTTATTTTGCTTTTGAACTGACTGCAGGACCTGTCAATCAGAGTGAGTAAGGCACTTTTAAGCAGTTGTAACCGGGTTAGCGCTGGTTTGTGCGGAGCTCACGCATGCGCACTGGCATTCAGCTCCGTGCGCACACGCGCACACCCGCTTACAACCGCTTAACAGTGCTTACTCTGGCGCACACCCGCGCTATTTTCTTTGAAAGAAATGAAAATGGGGATACAGGAAAGTGGTGAAAAAGGGGTCACAATGAGGGTATAACAGTAGGGAAACAATCTTGGGATTTGCAGGAGGGATGTAGGTAAGACCCATAGCTGCCCATTTCTTCATCAGCAACAGCTGTGCATATGTATGTAATTTGGTGTGACATTTGAAACCTTCCACCACTGAGAGAGGTGTCAGGACAACAATAATACTTGTTGTACAGCCAATTGTAATTGATAGTTTCCATGTCCAGCAGACATGTGTGCAGAATGGGCAGCTATGTATGGGGCATAATTTTTTTGTGGGTACAGAGTGCCCTTTTTTTTTTTTTTTTTTTCAGGTGAGAGTGGTATGTCAGGTGAAGGAAGTCGGTATAGCTGGGGAGGTAGGTTGGGTAGGTCAACAGACAAGACAAACAAGACGCATACAGGGGTGGTGTATGACACGTGTGGGGGGGTTACACAATTGACGGGGATGGAGGTTTGGATATCCAGAGCCCATGAGCACACAGATGGCAACAGTGGAACTGATATCCCCACCCATAGGCAGTTGCCACTGTTGCTTCACTGCCCAGGATGGGGCTGTGCTGGGGGCTGTGTAGGCCGGGCAACAGGCATGCCCGTAAGTTGTGCCACCTGTGCCTCAAGCTGGCGTAGGGGCTCGAGAACAGAGTCACGGATCTCCCTACGCACCACAGTCCGGACGCTATGGAGGGTGAGTGGTGGTTTTCCTCTGGCCACGCTTGCAGAGGGGGGACAAGCCCCATCCCCTGCAGCGCTTCCACCCGCAGGTGGCACAGGGCCACCGGAGGAGGGTCCAGACTGGGCACTAGTGCCAGGTGCACTCGCCAGCTGAGGTGGGAGAGGTGGGTCCGCTGGAACCTGCTTTCCCTGTCGTCCTATGTTTTGCATTATGTCATGACAGTTTGGGTTAGTGACATATAATACCATGTGCAATTAGTTGTAACAGCATGCATTAGTATTCCCTTTAACCAAACACCCAGATATTCACACCATTGAACAGCAAGCATAACACATGCATAATTTAAACAGCAATACACATTCCAACAACATGCAGGGTTGATTGATGGCAACAGGCCATCAAGTTTGGATGTATGAACAGGGCAGATGCATCAACGGACATGCAAATATATATAACCCAACAGGACAAATGTCCAGGGGGGTTAATTGTGATTGCACATACCAATTTCACGTGGAATGGGTTATATGTGGTTATAGGGTGGGGTGAAGAAAATATTATTAACACCTTCGAATACCAATACATATGCTGTACATTTCTAATAGCTGCACATATATACACACTACTGTTCTAACTACAGTTTCCTATATGATAACTACTTCAACTTGGTGATAGGACTGTTACTGCAACATCAATATACATTTTATTGTTCTTCATACACATTCATATCTAGCTTTGTTCAGCTACATCATCCTGCTACATTTGCTTTATATAGCTATAGACAAGTGTGGATGTTTGGTATATCAGACAGTCATACTATCTGCATATTGCAGACTGAGAGCAACATATCCAGATTTTGGGATACACATTCCAGATGCAGCAACACTTTGAACAGATTTCGCTGTTTGGTTTTGATTCTCACATGCACTTCATTCTGTACTGACTGCAGTATACTTTATTCAGGGGTTATTACTACTGTATTGCTGGATTCATGACACTTTCTCACACTCTCTCACTTGTTTTCATTTTACTATTCAGGATGGTACTTACTTCTAGGCTTTATTGCATGTTTTACCTGTAGTTATTACAATCCTTTCCAGCAGTCTCACTTCTGTCATGTTTCAGTATTTCAACAGGGATATATTTCACACATATGATTTGATCATCTTCTGCAGCTGTACTTTTCAGCCTGCTGCAGGTTGTGTACTATTTACTTACAGGTGGGGCATCTTTATTTCAGAATTTATGCCAGACATTTTCATTTTTCTGTTTGGATTACAGACTGCAACACACTTTTGTAATCAAGCAATACTTGCAAACACTTTTACCCTGTTACTTGCACATTTAATTATTTAGTGACTACACTGCACTCTTTTGCTAACTGTCATACTTTTATATTTCTTTACAGTTACTGGGAGTGGATTACTGACCTGCCTGGTGGCACAACCACACCAGCCTATCACCATAGGCTCTGCGGTCCGCAGAATGGACACCTGCAGCTGTAATATAAATGAAGTAATATTGGAATACACATCTCCATAATATCAGCTAGTTTAATTTCTTACATACATAATTAAATGTAACTTACTCAGTAGTGGGGCGTTGGGCATTTGCTGGGCCTCCTGGATCCAAAGGTTCAATTGGTCCTGCTTGCATCTCTTCAGGTCCGCATGGTGGTGACGGACCTGCTCACCAGTCCTTGGAATCCCTGTGGCACTGGTGAGATCATGAGCAAACCGGTCCCATGCCTCAGCCCTATATGCTCCCCACAGGACCTGGCCCTGCATGAGTTGGGCCTCATGATTGTGGACTAGGAGCCAGACCATGTACCTGGACTCCTCAATGCCCCACCTCTGTGCTCAAAAGCAACTACCCTCACCTACTCCTGTCATTCTGGCTGCAAGTCAGTTCTACAATCGTTTATGCTGTGTATTCCCACCTATGGGGCTTATATAGGCCGTTTTTCCCGCACATATCTGTGATTGGCCATTTTGGAATTGTATCAACTTCACTAAACCTGCATTTTCATGCTCCAGTTTGTATTCATTCCTATATATTTGCTATTATTGCATTGATAGGTACTGCTGTCATGGCTTAGTGGTTCAGTTTTTTGACTATGGTGTATAGTATCCTGGGTTCGAACCTGGCCACTACTTTTTATTTTTTATGACTGTCTAGACAAGCTGAGGGGTGTGTCTGTGTAAAGGCAGTTTTGATACGGCTTGCTCAACGTTGCCTGTCGGTTAGCTTGTTGGTGCGGTGCGCAGCTCCGCGCAAACGGGGTGAACTGGCTTATGCCTCATTTGGCTATCAGCACGCATATTACGCTCAGCTCAGCTAGGGGCACACAGATTCAGCCTGTTAAACCACTGCTCAGCTACGGGCACTCATTTTGCACCTGTTAAACCACTGCTCAACTACGGGCACTCATTTTGCACCAGTTAAACCACTGCTCACCTACGGGCAGATGCACTCACCCTGTTAAACTGTAGCTCAGCTATGGGCACATCTGGCATTTTTTATTGTTTTGTTACCTCACATTTCTTCAATATAAATGTGCTATTTCATTACATTTTACATAAAATGTGATTTTATGTGTACATGTTTGTCAGGGACTTGTTTTGTGCTTATTTTGCTAAAAATAAAAATTGGTGCTGTGGGGGCTCAAACCATGAATGCCTGCTCTTCATCCAACATCTCTACCGCTACGCTATTGCTTCTTGGCTTACTTTGCACATTTAGTTCTTATATGCTTTCCCACTGACTGCTAACTGTGGCTGCTTACGGCACGCCATAAACGAGCGCACTCACGGTTAAACATCTTTACAATTTTAAAAAAATTATGAGATGTTCATTTGTACATTTTATGTTCGTAGTCTGTGGGGACATGTGTTGTGTTGTGTTTATTCACATTTCCATGGACTCTGTCGTGGGTATTTACTTTGGGCACTTTTACTCTTCTGGGGGCATGTCCGCTTACAGGGCTCGGCCTACGGACATGCCCCCTACTGTCTTACACGGACCGTGTTAGCCTTAGGTGTGATTCAGCATGCTCTCATGAATATGCAGAGCATGCTGACATCACTCTGTTTAACTGCAGCCTCCATGTAAGAGTTATAACTCTTACACGGAGGCTTCGTGAATCCTGCCCTTTAGCTAGGAACATTATGTTTACCTTTAGGAATGCAAAAGCTGCAAATGATAAGTTAGTCAGCCATCATTATATAAGAACAAGGAAGATTATGCCAGGTAGGTACACGTGGACATTGCGAAGTATGCTCAAGTGTCCCCCTGTACTGATTTCTTTAACTTCAGACCCTTTGCCATACTCTCACCTTTGTCTAAGATCCTTGAGAAATACATCCACTTTCAACTACTAAGCAGGTTTTCCAAACAACCTCCTCCTCTCCCCCTCTCATCATGGATTTCTCCCATACTATCGACAGCACTGATAACGTTCTATCTTTTCTTAACGCCATTTACAGGCACAGAAAAAAACAATTACCTTGTATCATCAGGCTTCCTTGAATAACCAAAACCTTCTATACAATCTCTCGTTCCAAACTACTGCTAAGTAACATTCATCAGTCTGTCTCCCACAGCCCTGGAATAGTTTCATATCTATTCCACTCACTAACAGGACCCAAAGTGTAAAATGGCAACAGTCCAAGTCCACCTTTCTTCCCATACCACCTAAAGTCCCTCAAAGCTCAATACTTGGTCTCCTACTTTTCAACACATTAATTAATAATCTTCGTCTTGCCTTCACTAATGCAATCTATATCCTGTATTCTGAAAAATTCAGCTATTATCTACAGAACAAAAACAATCCTTGAGCATCAGAACATCACCCAGCTCTCAGTTAACTCCATCCAAGTCTGATTCAAACAGTCCAACCATGTACTAAACCATTAAGAACTAAGCTGATTCTGTTCACCCCTAATTCATGCTCAAACATGATAAATGAATAAATAAATAGAACTTCACATTCTTTCCCCCAGTGGTGCCACCTTTAAGTTCATAGGTTCATAGGAAGGTACTAGGCTATCTGCTTGAAGGCATTTATAAGCCTAGCCTGAATGTATTGGCTTTCGCCTCCCCCTTAGATTAGTTCCCTGTGCCTCTGTCCAGCAGAGCCATTGAAGTGATCCCTGGGGTAAACTTTCTATTTTCCATCCACTTGTCAAGGTTTCTGTTGAAGAGGGTTAGTGAGGAGCTCTGCCTAATGTAGATCGGAATCTTGTTCCAGAGCATGAGAATTCTCTGTTCAGGAATCTGTCCCCTCCAGCACATCCTATTTATTGTTGTGGTGAGGTTTAGATCCCTGGAGCATGTGGCTCGAGGGGATATGGTTTTCTTTATGTGGAACATGTCCATCAATTCTTGGTTGGCCATGGCCTTGTATGTCAGGCAGAGATCACCTCTGAGTAGGTGGCATGCAACCGAGTACAGCTGGAGTTTCTTCAGTCGAGCTGCATAGGGCATCGGCTTGAGGCCAGTGATCCTCTTGGTGAGGTATTTCTGTGGTCTTTCCAGTTGTTGCAAGTGTCTTGTAAGGTATATTCCAAATGGGGCATCATAGTCTATGATGGGTCTGATGAGTGATGCATAGAGGGGCCCAATGACCTCTTTCGATCTGGATGCAAACCCTTTCGTGATTAGGTGGGCCACATAAAGGATTTTCTAACCACTTTGGCAATGTGATTATCAAAGGAGAGGTTACTATCTACTTGGGTCCCCAGATCCCTTATTATGTCTTCCATATTTAGGGGGCTATCACCTATGTGGTAGTTTGTGGGTACTTTGTTTTTTCCAAAGGGGGTGACTGTGCACTTTTTGGCATTTAGCTTGAGACCATGGTTTGACACCAGGTATCTGTCTCAGTGAGACCCTTTTGGAGGATGTCTGGGTCAGTCGGAGAGTCAATTATAGCCCCTAGTATGCAGTCATCTGCGAACTTGGTCAGCCATAGTCCTCCTGTGCTTGCCTGTACTTCTGAGAAGTATATGCCAAACAGGAGGGATCCTAGGACTGAGCCCTGGGGAATGTCACTTGTAACCAGTTTAGAGTCGGACCTAGCTTCCGCAACTCTTACCATGTGGGTTTTGTCCATGAGCCAGTTGGCAACCCATCTCATGACGTAGGGGTTTATGTTCAGGCTGGTGAGCTTGTCTATAATACCTGAGTGGGGAATGGTGTAGAAGGCCTTTGCAAGATCTAGGTATGCTGTGTGGACCACCTTTCCCTCATCTATAGCCTTGGTAACTGTCTCAAAGACGTCCACCAGGTTTAGGAGGCATGATCTGCCCTTAAAGCCGAACTGGGTAAGGTCCGGTGTTTGGAGGCTCCCAATGTCTCTGTTAATGAGATCCATGATGATGCACTCCATAGCTTTGCAGGCCAAGCTAGTCAGGCTTATAGGGCGATAGTTCCCAGGGTCCGTTGTGGCTCCACCTTTGTGGAGCGGAATAACTGTTGCTGTGCTCCACTCTGTGGGCATGTAGCCTGTGGACAGGCTGAGTTTGAACAGTGTGTTTAGGTGAGGAGTTAGTTCATCTTTGAGCTCATGTAGGACGCAGCCTGGGACACCGTCCGGTCCCATTGATGCTGTGTTTTTGGCTTTGGAGAGGGCTGTTTTAACCTGAGTGTCTGTGATTTCAGGGGCACTACATTCTTCTGGTATAGTTATGGGCCCTTTTGGGGGTGAGAGGGGGGTGAAGTTTGCACTGAACCTGTCTGCCAGGATGTTGGCTATATCGGTCAGTTCAGTGTATTTTGTGCCATTCTGCACTAACTCCGAGCAGATCTGAGAACTGCCAGTTAGATTCTTTACATAGCTAAAGAATGTCTTGTGATTATCTTTGGAGTCCATGGCAATTTTTCTTTCAAAGCTAGCCTTGGATGATTTTATGAGGGAACGTAGTTTCTTGCTGATACTGATCAGGGATGTCTTCCCTTCTTGGGATTTTACTCTTTTCTGTACTAGTTTCCTCCTTCTATTGTATAGCTTGTTTATGGCAGTCTGTTTCCCCACACAAAACCCTTAGGTGTTGTCATCATTAATGAAAATCTAAAATTTGACTTCTATGTCCAATAGGTAGCCAAGAAAATAAATCAACTTGGACTGCTATGCAACACAAAATTCTAATTAACAGACTGCTCCTACAAATGCACACCAGCTGCCTACTTACTTCCTACACTCTCATATGCTGCCCCATCTTCACAAATCTTTATTTGACCTAGTTTACAAAACTGGAGCAGTGCTGTAATAAAGCAGGCAACTTTGCTACAGATGTAAATGAAAACCACCACTGCACCAGCATAAAAAAGCTCAAATGGCTTGAATACCCAAATTTCTTCAACTGCTGTCAATTCATAATAGCATATCAAATTTTACACATCCCAGACAGCTGCCTAATCCTTATGAATTTTCTTCAGTGGTATATTCTCATGAGAAAACTTTACTCATCACTCCCTCCCATAACTCCCATGGTAACTCCCTTTATTCCAGCTGAAATGCCACAATCTAAAAATTTCTACCCACCTCCATCTGACAGACCAGCAAACCCAGCTTCTTCAAGTCCTGACTAAAATAATATTTCAAGAATACCCGGATGTATCACTGCACCTCTCCTTCTGAATAAACATCTCTGTGACAGCTTTCATTTCATCTAAAAACATATAAACGACCTCTTCTCTATGTAATCACATAGGACCTTGTTTTGTAGCTATAACTAACATACCATTAGTTAATCCCCTCAAAGTTCCTCTCACTATACCACACCCCTTACCTTATCTCCCTTAGCCTTCACCTCACATGTCCTCTTTTAGAAATCTCACCCTTAACATAGATATATGCATAAATATGTACGTGTGTGTGTGTGTGTGTGTGTGTGTGTGTGATTATATATATATATATATATATATATATATATATATATATATATATATATATAGATATATAAATATATATAGCGTCCCTATTAGAAGAACAAAAGTCTAAAATATCGAATGCTGTAAACAGCGAAAATGCCAGACATCGATGTGTTTTTTTGTGAGATCACGGTACAGCGAAGATCAGGAAATTTGCTCTATCCTCACTGTAGTGCGATCTCGGAGTTGGTATATATATAATTAATGGGGTGTATGGGGGGCACAGCCCCCCACATTTTCGCTCATATAATATAGACCCTATATATATATATATATATATATATATATATATATATATATATATATATATATATATATATATATATATATATATATATATATATACATACACACACACACACACACACACACACACACACACACACACACACACACACACACACACACACACACACACACACGCACCTCTACTACTATGTGATGAACTCCTACTCTTCTGACTGCTTTCAGAATAGGAACTACATTTTCATTAGGTATATATTGTTACATGCTGATAAGTCTCCTAATTGCGACTTTGTCACCTACTGTTATACAACATTTCATTATGCTACTTACCTTATGCAATCAACCTTTTGAAGAAATATTATACAGTGGCATATTATGTCTTTTTATCTTAGATTTGCACAGTATATTTGTATATTATTTTGTTCAGCTTCATACTGAGTGCTAATTTGTTGGAGCTTTCCACTCCAGGCATCTGCTAAAAAGGGGTTCTAACCCAGCTGGATTTTTTTAGTAAACCGATGCAAACAAAGAAATTAATTAATAACTAACTAATTAATTAATTACATATCAAAGTGCTTTAAAAGGAGAGATGCATTAAGAGCTTTCTCTTCTCCATTTCATGAACAGATTGAATATGTAGTGACTTAGTAGTGTTCCTGTCCTTGTTCAGGTGTTACAATATAGGCAGCTAAATGTATGCATAATGGAAAGGTACCCTATGGAAGACTAAACAGGTTGTGAGTTCATGTTTGCTGAAACAGCTAGTGTGTTTAAACCATCTGAGGAACAAGCCTATCTAGAGAGCTGTGTGCTTTGCAAGGACCAATCAGGTATTGTTTCATCACTTCCCTGTTAAAAAAAAAAAAAAAAAAAAAAAAAAAAAACTTACTTCCTTGGGTGGTGCAGCCAGTCAGGTCCCTTGCTTCACTGAAGCAGACCTGATTGAGTGCAGCTTACAGACAAATAAAAAAAGCGGAAAATGTTTGTGATAGCATGGACATCCAAGAGGTGTGAAGGAACAAACCGAGGTGATGGAGAAACCCACGGCTGCTACATGGGGGCCCTCGTTTGCAGGGAGATAATCTGGGGCTACCCACAGCAGCGGGTTTCATCGGTGCCTAATACCAGCCATGCTTACCAGCACCCTCAATCTTGCCATTCTCCTGTTTTGTTAAGGGGAGTTGCATTCTATTTCTGCTTCAGCTGCATAGGAGAATATATAACAGCATGGTTGTTTACCCGCCTCTCTGATTTTTTATCCTTAATATTTCTGACATGACTATTAATACTACTCTGCAAGGCATTGCAGCTACTACTGCATTTAGTATATGCACTTATTTCTTTAAACATTTACTTGTATCTGAAATATAAAATGCAGATTGTCATACTATGCTAATATTTCCTTTAATGCAATTTGGAATGGTAGTAATGCATTTTCCTTTAAATTGTTTCACTTTTATGTGTGTGCACAGCTTGTCTATTTGGGGAAGGGTTGTTTGGAATCTTACCATATAGTTTCAGTGTATGTTCTACTTTTGAGCTATTATGGTTTGCATATTTAAGTTTCAGTCTTAAGTAATACCCTGTGAATATACTTTAGGTACAGGTAGAAGATGTACACACAAAATTGCAGTTTTAAGTAATATGCTGTGAATTTTCTTTAGGCAAAGGCAAAAACTGTACAGCAAAAAATGTAATAATTAAAAGGAAGTTTTAACTTCCTTCCACATCACCCTTTATTAAACAAAACATCTTTATTGTTACAGATGGATGCAGAGCATATAATATCAATGTGTGCTTTGATAAATTTCTGTTTAAAAGTCTAGGCATATATGGAAATTGTGTAGCAATATATACTGAAGTAATGTAACTGGTCCTCTCTCACTAAACCATGTGCTGATGCTTTAACAACTAAAACAAAACAAAATCTGTGGTATCCCTCGAAGTCTCAGAAAACATAGTGTGCACCCTATACTGGGTCAAAGACAAACCAAGAAGAAACTTTGCAGTGTTATGGGTGTGAAGTTCACACCTTGAATTATGTTATACACCTAGTTTACTAATAAACATCAAACTGTAGAATACGTACTGCAAAATAATAAAATGGAAAATTGTAGATAATCCATAGCTGGGTTAAAATGGAATATCCTTTATGGAAACACAAGCAAGCGATCCTAGTTAAGTATAATGAAAAGCACCAAAAACGTTCCTTATTTATATATAATCAGGTTACTTGGAGCAAGGGAGTGATTTCACAGGGCAGTTCTGTTAAGAGCAATAAAACCAATAAAAGTATTAAACACATTCCTTTAACCAAGTACCATAGTGTGAACTGAAACTGTACTACTTTAGAACTGAAACTAAAAAGCGAGAGAAAAATTAAAATATATAATATAAGAACAGCTAATAGGCTAACCATTTAATCCAAACTTTATTAATTAAGAAACTAACATACTAACAATATGACTAAGTAATTAACTAACAAAAAGATCTGCCATTAGACATCTATCAGAAAAAATATTACTACTTATAAACTAAAACACTTATACTTTAACAACTAACCACCTCACTAAACCTTCACTGTCTAGGGTGTGGTGCTTGACTGAGTTCACGAGATTGGTTTGTTCATGCAGTTAGCATTGCCGCCTCACAGCAAGAGGTTCTCTGGTTCGATCCTCAGCTGGGGTGCCTTCTGTGTGGAGTCTGCATGTCCTCCCTGTGGTCGCATGGGTTTCCTCCGGGTGCTCCGGTTTCCTCCCACATCCTAAAGACATGCTATAGGTGGATTGGACACTCTAAATTGGCCCTAGGTGTGTGTGCATGCATGTGTGCCTTCTGTGGAAGGTTGGGCGCTGGACTGGCAACTCGACACTGTAAAGCTCCACTGCCAATCATGAGCGGACAGGTGATCTGTTGTGGCGACCCCTAACCGGGAAAAAGCCAGAAGAAGATACAATTGTCATACTAATAAATATTTTCTGGTCTACACAAAATTCTTTCTTTCCAAAAATTGGCTGCGTGTAGTTGAAGTACTAAGTAAGGTAATACAGACTGTTCATGAAGTAATGTGGGAATGCAATTTATGTATAATACATTTAAATACATGAAAACAGTTCTTACATAGATGCACATCTGTATTTTACAGACACACACACACACACATATATATATATATATATATATATATATATATATATATATATATATATATATATATATATATATATATATATATATATATATGCATACTTGCATTTATTTACTCATACATACACATTTGTAGTTAAATAGAAGTATGTCATCATATAAACATTCCTTATTTGTATAGAGATGCTGTTCTGCATACAGCTTTTGATGGTTTCTAATGCATTATAATTACATATCCATAACTGCAATCACACTTCTTTAGCATATACCTTCATTCATTCAACAGTTTTATATATATTTTTTTAACTTATGCTTGATATGATTACAAATACTTACTATGAAACTCTTGCCTTTCCACCATCATCTGATCTACCTACTCAGCCAGCTTGTCAGGCCTACACTTTTGTAGGTCATTGTACCTTTGTTGTCACTGAGGCTGAGAGTGGGTGATCTCTGTCAGGGATGAGGGGTGCACACACAACTCCTGTCAGGTGTCATCTTTTTCTAGTCTGAACCTGTTAGGCAGGATTTGATCTTATCCAGGCATGAATCCGCAAGAATTTAGAGTGTAATTTTGTTCCCTTTTCAGACCAGCTCAGAGCGTGACCTCGTGCCTTCACAGGTGCTGCCATCATCAGAAGTACCAGTACCAGAATGAAGGACATATGGGGAGAGCTGTGGTTCACAGGTTTATAACCACTCCCTCTGGGATGTGACATCACCTTAATCAAACCCAGTTAACAAGCAGAGGCTTTAGACCTGGTACAGTTTTTAGTGGCAGGTTTGGTTTTTACCAAATGCTTTGTCACCAGCATTTTTTATGGTAGATAAAAGTCGTTAACAAGATCGTTTTTTATCTTACTACCTGCTACTGCTGCTGTGCTTTGTTGTTTCTACCTTTTTGGAGTATTACATCTTACACCTGAATATCAGGAAGGAATTATCATTTCTTTATGCATTCCTTCTGCAGTATAGCAGAAGTATTCACTTTTTTGGCTTTTCTTTATGTCTGCAAATCTTCCTGTGTGTGTCAGTATCAACGTTTAGTAAATGTTGAGTGATTTGAGGTAATAAGGTGTGCCAGATGATATTACTTGGGCAGAGATTCTCCTTCATGTTTGTACAAACTGACATGCATTCCTTTTCTAGACACAGTCAGTTTAGAGAATAAGTGAGGTTATTCACATGTTCCCATGGGTTTCTGGGGATTGCTGGGGACTCCACCACAGTTGCCAGCATGTTCATGAGTACCCGAGGCTTGGTTACTCAGATAAGTTACCTTACACATTCATGTATTACTGTGATTCATAGAAATTAGTGTAAAAAGAGCCTAATTTGCATACAAAATGCATAAATGAACCTGAAGTTAGTGAAATTATTTTAACACTGTCATATTAACATGCAGTTACTTGAGTTATGTAGCAAATGACTTATAGAACAGCAGACTTTTTAAAGTAAGCAATAAATATTAGAAATAATGAAAATTAATATCCAACAGTTTAAAGTGGTGTTAGATTACCAGGTTTATTTGAAGAGATGTTTGATTTGCTGATGTGGTGCCCAGTTTTGGAAGCCTTATGTGAATACTGTAAAATTGTCATTTCTAAATGGAAATTCATTACAGCAGCAGTGGAAATGCATAGTAATCACTGAGAAAGATACATTTATTTTGTTGTCAATTAGTGATCGTATACACATTATTGAATTAAATAGTTTGCAGTGGTTTAATTGTCAAGGATTGAATTTTAAAGGATGTTCTGTTGGCATAACATACATGATTCTTTACTGGAAGATTTCTGAAGGCCACTCCTTGATGAAAAATGACAATATAAATAAAAGAAAGATGTAGGAGAAGGATACAGGCCTGTTAATCTGCTTGCCTTACTACTGTGAATGTATTCATGATGGTGCAAACATTGTTTCAACAAATCTTACTTGGCTGGATTGAAACTCTGCCTGTGTATATAATTATGGATTTTGTGTCACCTAAACATTTTTTTTGTGATGGCATGTATGCATTCATTGTTTGACTGATTACATCAAAAGTTTTTTTGTGTAGGACTATGTCATATTGTTTTAGGTGCATTAATGATGTAATGTGCACCATTGCAACATCAACAGAACTTACTGGAGAGAGAGATTTGTTTTACAGAGGTTGCCCCACCTTTATAACAAGCTTCCTATTAATGTTACACAAAGCCCCTCATTGGCCTTATTTAAGTGCAATTTGGATGACTGGATTGGTAACCAGAAATTCACCCCAAGGGTTTCACCCTGTGCCCTTCTTGGATGGGGGCAATAGATGCTTAACCTAGATACCCTTGGGAACATGGGTTGAACTTGGCAAGGCTTGTAAGGGCCCTGGGGTCATTCGCCTAGTAACCTCCTATGATCCCATGATCCTATGAGGAAAACTGCATCATCAGGGCAGCTCTTGGCACATACAGTAAACATCTTTTTGGAAACTGGGATCTAAACAAGCTGAGAGAAAAAGTATTAGAATCAAGTTGTTATGGCTATAAATGCAGTTGGTGGAAGGAACCATACACTAATACAGTGCAAGAAGAGGGAAAATGATATGGTAGGACTTGCTAGAGCCAAGGAGGGGCAGACTGAAATTGTCTGTCCCAGTATCTGGGAGGGGGAGCTCCTACACTTAGCCCTTTAACACCAGATGAGAAATACCACATCTCCATTTATGGAGATGATTGTGACACAGAAGATGATGGGACTGGAATAATCAGAGGTGATGTGGATACTGACTGTTACCAACATTGGCAGCAACAACACACTCCTGCTCAAAAAGGTTGGTTCAAAAACAGTAACATATTTATATCATCGGATGATAGGAAGTTACTAGGCTATTGGCTCTGAGGACCTTACAAGCCTAGGCAAGAATTTAGCCTATGTTCCAACAAGTCAGCACCCAATGCTCCTGTCCAGGAGGGCCACAGGTGGAATCCCAGGGG